>NW_026521755.1:0-211889 GCF_021234435.1 Artibeus jamaicensis
ATCTTGAGTCCCAGCTACTCCCTTCCCCCTTCTGCCTTCCAAACTTCCTGGCCCCAAACTTCCACAGCTATTTAACATATCTATGAAACCAGTTAAAGGTTATAGATATGTTAAATAACCATTCCTCCAGAGGTTAGCTCCAAAACTGTTGCTATGCAAAATAGCTCTCAATGGCCTGGCTCCATTCTTTCCTTCCCCCTGGGGGGGGGGGGCAGTGAGGACATCTTATATGTCTCTCCAATATTTCTATACACTTTGAATTCTGGACACTTTTCTAAATCTTTTTGGGGGGGCCCCCCTGGCTGCACCCTGTATCAAAAGCACTAGAGATCAGGATGCTCACAGAATTGGTTGATTTTGGTCACAAATTAGATGAAAAAATGAAGGCTACACTAAATGAAATAAAGGAAAATGCACAGGGAACCAATAGTGATGGAAAGAAAACTCAAATCAATGGAGTGGACCAGAAGGAAGAAAGAAACAACCAAACAGAAAAGAATGAACAAACAAGAATTCAAAAACATGAGGAGAGGCTTAGGAACTGCCAGGACATCTTTAAATATTCCAACATCTGAATTATAGGGGTACCAGAAGGGGAAGAGGAACAGCCATGGGTGGAAAACTTAACAAATAATAAAGGAGAACTTCCCCAATAAAGGAGAACATCTATGAAGTCCAGGAAGCTCAGAGAGTCCCAAAAAAGTTGGACCCAAGGAGGAACACACCAAGGCACATCATAATTACCTTAGCCAAGATTCAAATGGAGAGAATCCAGAAGTAGTGAGAGATAAGGGGACAGTCACTTACAAAAGAGTTCCCATCAGACTTTCAGCAGATTTCTCAGAAGAGATCTTACAAGCAAGAAGGGGCTGGAAAGAAGTATTCCAAGTCATGAAAGGCAAGGACTTACATCCAAGATTGCTCTATCCAGCAAAGCTTTCATTTAGAATGGAAGGGCAGATAAAGTGCTCCTCAGATACAGTGAAGTTCAAGGAGTTCATCAACACCAAGCCCCTGTATTATATGAAATGTTCAAGGGACTTATCTAAGAAAAAGAAGATAAAAAATATGAACAGTAAAAAGACAGTAAACTCACAGTTATTAACAACCACATCTAAAACAAAAGCAAACTAAGCAAACAACTAGAATGGGATCAGAACCACAAAAATGGAGATCATATGAAGGGTTAGCAACAGGGGAGTGGGACAAGGAGAGAGGGAGAAAAGGTACAGAGAATAAGTAGCCTAGATGGTAGGTGAAAAATAGACAGGTGTAGGGCAAGAATAGTATGGGAAATGTAGAAGCTAAAGAACTTATGACACATGCACATAAACTAAAGGGGGAATGTGGGTGGGAGGGGGTGTGCAGGGTGGAGGGGAATGAAGGGGGAAATGGGACAACTGTAATAGCATAATCAATAAAATATATTTTTAAAATTATAACTATGCACTATGCTAACTGTGAGATAACAGGCTTATTAAGGAAACTTATTGTGGTGATCGTTTTGCAATATATATGTATATCAGATCATCATGTTGTACATCTTAAACTCACACAATGCCATGTGTCAATTATATATCTTAATAAACTGGAAAAATAATTAGCATCTGAATTTCTTAGCTGAAATGAAAGGAAGATGCTCTAAAAGTCTATCCCGTTCAAAAGGAAAACAGGGACACTCTCTGGGGGCCAGTATTCAGGGGTATCTAAGAAGAGTGATAGGACGTGACACCAGCTTGCCATTTTTGGTTGGACTCTTCCTTGAACACAAACTTTTTCTAAAAAATAATCAGTGAAATATGTGGCATTGTTTCATTTACCAAAGACTGGCATCAAAACACAAAGAGGAGAAAAAATACTTCCTAATACCAACCTGGATAAGATTCCATCCCAGTGTTCACAGGGGGTGCAGAAATTAGTGTACTTTTGTAACTAAGCCTAGAAAGGCAAAAAGGAGTTTCTGCCACTCTTCTCCAATCTGTTACTTGTCTTCAGGTTGTAGAACAAGTTCAGCATCTCAAGAGAAATTTGGAGTGTACAAGGCAGATCTAATTTATTTCCAGATTTTAAAAAATTTTTTGTGACCTTTAGATATTTATTTATTATTGTTGTTCAAGTACAGTTGTTACAATTTTTTCCTTACTCCATCCATCCCCACCTCACACCCTTGACCCTATCTACCTTTGACTTTGTCCATGGGTCCTTTATACATGTTCCTTGATGACCCTTCTCCCTTTACCCCTTCTTATCTCCTCCAACCTCCCCTCTGGTTACTGTCAGATTGTTCTTTATTTCAGTGTCTCTGGTTATATTTTGCTTGGTGGTTTGTTTTTTTGATTAGGTACCATTTATAGGCGAAATCATATGGTATTTGTCTTTCATGGCATGGCTTATTTCACTTAGCATAATGCTCTCCAGTTCTAGCCATGCTGTCGGGTAGGGTAGGGGCTCCTTTCTTTCTGCTGCATAGTATTCCATTGTGTAAAGTAGCTATACCTCACTCGAGGCTTGCTTATCCAGCCCTCTCTAGCTCTTTTATTCCCTTCTTCTTTCTGCTTGGGTTATGTTGGCCACATGAATAATTAGCAATTCACAGCATACAACTTGCTGTGTGCTAATGGCAGTGGATTTATTTGGCTCGAAAATCTGCTACTTTATTTTTGGAACATTTAAATTTCATGCTTAGATATTAAAACTGTAAGTTATAAATTATAAAAAGCAAACATAATACTCCAAGAATTCAACCATTGGACAATATATATACAGTTAAGCTTCATTCCCTCTACCCTCTTAAAATAACCCTACTTAGCCCTGGCTGGCGTAGCTCAGTGGATTGAGCGCGGGCCTGTGAACCAGAGTATCACGGTTCGATTCCCAGTCAGGGCACATACCTGGGTTGCAGGCCAGTTCCCAGCAGGGGACTCATGAGAGGCAACCACACATTGATGTTTCTCTCCCACTCTTTCTCCTTCTCCTCCCCTCTCTCTAAAAAATAAATAAATAAAATATTAAAAAAAAAATAACCCTACTTTCTGCTTTTCAATATTTGGTTTCATTTACCACTATAAATGATCAAGTGTCTTGTATAATTTTTTTCTTTCTATAGCCAAATTTAAATTACCTGTGGGGTGGCAGAAGAACTAATTTAAATTCAATGATAAAATAAATAAACAGCATAGCAACCTCATTTTGACAGTGTTTCAACTTTCCCTTGCACCAAACTTTGGGTAGCTCTGTTTAGGAAAGACCTCAGTCCCAATGCGTTCTCACTCTTCTGACTCCTAACAGCTCCTCCGCCTCCTAACAACCATGCTGGAGACCTCAGCAAAAAAAAAAAAAAACATGGATGGAAAAACAATGAAAGCCTGAAGAAATTAAAAAATATGAGGGGAAGCTTGATGTGATCATAGCTGTGCTGCCCATTTCTAATGAGTTTACTGTTGCTTTATTTTGGGTGACCTAGAGTTACACTTCTGGGTTAAAGAATTTTTTATAAAGGTGTCCAGTCTCTCCATTTCTCAAGGCAGGTGGCAAAAGGGATCACTGACCATAATGCTAGGTTGATGTACTTTCAAAGGCAGCCAGAGCATTAAAAAAGAACAGGAGAGAACACTGGTTTTATTTACCTTATTCTAACACCATGTTTTCTTCATATTGTTTAACTATTGCCTGACATCCTCTAAGCCAACCAAAATAGATGGATAAATAATCCATTTAAGGGCTATTCCAGATGACTACATCTTGCTTCTATGTCTTAACATTGCTCAAACCTAACTCATGCTCTATGGGTTTATAATAAATAAATAAATAAATAAATAAATAAATAAATAAATAAAATAAAAAATCATGTTTATTTATACACAAGCTCCATGCTAACACAGTCAATACCGTTCATAACACCAAATTTTCTACCTCATGGAGCTATTGTGAGGATTGTAGGAACCAGTGAAGCAGAGGTTGTACTATGTGGTTGGCATGGGGATCAAAACTGGCAAGGTAGGGTTCTTGTCCTCAAAGATCAAATGGTCTGATTGAGAAGACCTATGTAAATATAGATGACTATGATTTAGTGGGGGGCACTGCTTTGTAGCCTGCAAGGCAAAATATAAATGTTATAATGCATGGTTTCAAATCTAGTTTCCAAATTTCATACTTATCATTTTTATCTTTACCAATGTTGTTCATAATCTTTGGCATTTAATACTTGGTGCAATACACACTTGCTGAGTTTCTTTCTTAGAATTCATAGCCTCGGTACTGTACATCAATGTAATTATGTAGTTATTAATTCTTTAAATATAAAAAGTAACATCTATCTCTTTCTGCTCTTCCTATTATGCTCTTCTTCCTGAATATTTTTCCCTTTCTTACATATGGTTTCCTTGTCTTTATTTTCGTTGCTATCCCATTTTCCTTGATGTTTGTACAATACTATGTATGTATGTAGCTAGCAAAGGGATATTATGTTGAAAATGGAAGGTTGGAGGAGTTTACTTAACTGGGATCAGAGATTCTAAACAATGGGATTAAAGAACCCCAGAAAGTGAGCATATTCCCTTAATGACTTAACTCTTGCTCTAGTCAGAGCTTAGATAGAGGTGGGCTGAGATAGGTCAATGTGGAAAACTAAGGGCAGAAGGGACAGAGGTATAAGGATGAAAAAACCTATGCAGGAGTCAAGTTCCAAGTCTGGGAAAGAAGCATGTATGAGCAGAGAAAACTTGAGAACTGCCACAGAGTTGAGGACATCTCATTAAGGACCTGGGGGCAAAAACTTGGGTCCTGAAGGATTGGATGGTGGAGTCTGTACTATGGCACTGATTAAATGTTCAACAGGATCAGGATACAGGAGGCCTGGACAATGAGGTTCAGATCTGGCCATGAAACGACTCACACCAGATGTCCAACCTCTTTACCCCTGGCCAGGACACCAGGCAGGTGGAGTATATTTCCAGGACAAACAGGAGCATTACAAAATAAAAATTCAAAGTTCCTATATCAGAGGTTACAAAATGCCTCAGGGATCACAACCAACCTACACGCTTAATAACAGTAGCCAACACTTGTATAATACCTACTCTGTGCTTGACATGCCTCTAAAGTGATTTATATATGATTACATATTAATGAATTTTATATTCACTACAACTTGGAGGGTGGAGATTATTACTCTTCCCATTTTACAAATGAGCGAATGAATCTCAGAGAGGTAAAACCACTTGGCCATGGTCACTCAGTGGAGAAATGGAGGACTCTGGAATCAAAATCTGAGAGTCTTAGAGACTGGAATTCTAAGCTCTGTGCTATACTTTCTGTGGCTTATTTGGAAGAAGCACTAATTTGTAATAATTTGAAATGAGTTGTCCACATGTAGAATTGGGAAATATTACATAAAATTCACAATACTAGTTTCTCTTGAGTAATTGAAATATCTGTCAACCTGGGTCCACATCCCTCCATAGCAACAAATTACTGGCATTGGTAGTCATGAACTATTAGATGGTGCATGAGCTTTTGTCCATAACACTCCTTAATGTTTACACCCAACTCCTCTCACTCATTTGTAAAGTTATATGACACCAGTGGGAGAGCAAGTTTGTGAGCTTCTGGATTAGAAAATCAAAGTGAGAAGAGCACATAAATATGAGAAGAATTCAGGGTTCAAGGGCTAGACAAAATGGCAGCCACTGGAGATAAATTGCACAGGGTCCAATACAGTTGTCTTGGATACTCATGACTTATTTTTATGGGTCTTTGGGATGGAGAGCTTTTTGAACTGTGTCAAAGGCTCAAGGTCAATGTAGCAGGATATATAGATTTTGAAAGCAAGTTCTGATTACATTGAACCCAGATCTTTCTTATATACACTCTCTGCTCATGAATTGAATTGGGGCCACAGTAGATTTGACTAAGTTCTTAGGGATAAGATAGTATAAATGCTGATCCAGAGGAGAAAAATTGACTATTTAAGGTGAGTGAGAAAACTGTTGTTCTTATCAGTCAACAGTTTTAGTTTGAAGCATTTGGGAACAATAAACATAGCTGCTTTTGGGTGAGCAACGGGATGGAGCAGCTATGAGACTGAAGTATCAATCGTCCTTTACCTGTGCTGTACAACATTATAGCCATTTTTATTTAAATATTTTTAGTTTATTTTTAAAAGATTTTATTTATTTATTTTTATAGAGAGTAGAAGGGAAAGAGAAAGCGAGGAAGAGAAATATCAATGTGCCATTGCCTCTCCTACACCCCTGCTGGGGTCCTGGCCTGCAACCCAGGCATGTGCCCTGACTGGATATTGAACTGCTGACCCTTTGGTTCACAGGCCAGCACTCAATCCACTGAGTCACATCAGCCAGGGCTAAATTTAAATATTTCTAAATTAAATTAAAATTTCCATTTTTTGTCTCACTAACCACATTTCAAGTAATCAATAGCCACAAGTGGCTACTGGTTACTGAACTGGACAGTGAAGATTAAGAATATTTCTGCCCTGGCCAGTGTGCTGAGTTGACTGGAGAAACATCCCATACACCAAAGTGTTGCCAGTTTGATTCCCAGTCAGGGTACATACTTAGCCTGGAGGTTTGGTGCCCAATCAGCATGTATGGGATGAACTCATTGATATTTCTCTCTCTCTCCCCACCTTTCTTCTTCTGTCTCTAAAAAAAATTCAGTAAACATATCCTTGGGTGAAGATTTAAAAAGCTGTTTTTTTAAAAAAGAGTATTTCCATCATTACAGAAAGTTCTATTGGCTTAGAGAGAAGACCATCACTTTCATTAATTAGTTTTGCACCATATTCCATCCACTTGAAAAAGGCAATATCCACAGAGTATCCTTGTACTTGGCAGTGTGGAATTGTTTCTTAAAATGATGAATATGAACAAGCACTACCCCAAATAAATGCAATGTTTTGCCCACTGAAATTTCTGTCTCTTTGTTTTAGAAACCTAAATATGTTCAGCTCAAACTCTCCTTTAGTATTCCATGGAAGTTTTTTTTAAACAATCTAAATTAATTTTTTCACAGTTCTGGGGACCCAGAGTCCAATGTCAAGGTGCCATCAG
Organism: Artibeus jamaicensis; assembly: GCF_021234435.1. NCBI lineage: Eukaryota > Metazoa > Chordata > Mammalia > Chiroptera > Phyllostomidae > Artibeus > Artibeus jamaicensis. The sequence goes on from NW_026521755.1 coordinate 7,071, forward strand.
AGTCAATGTGTGATGAGGGCTCTCTCAGTGGGTTGCATATGACCACCTTCTCACTGCTTCCTCACATGCCTTTTTCCTGTACTCCCGTGGAGAGAGATCTCTGTTGTCTTCTTTTCTTAAGAGAGCAGTAATCGCATTATGAGGGCCAATCCTCCTGACCTCATCTAAACCTAATCACCCCCAAACACCCCATCTCCAAATACCATCACATTGTGGATTAGGGCTTCAAAATATGGATTTTGGAGGCATATAGTTCAGTCCATAGCAATCACATACTATGAGCTGGTGCTTGGAATAAAAGGTAAAGAAGAAGCACAAAGCCTCTGTCCTTGTGAAGTATACACTCTAGTTCTATTCAAACGAATAGAAGTTTCTTTTCATGGAAAGAAAACTGGAGAAAAGTTAAAAATATATGAGATATAATAAGTATTAAGAAGAGAGCAAAAAGAGGCTGTTACACAGAGAGAGTTGGACAAACTTCAGGAGGCTAATCAGGGAAGACTCCTTAAGTGGTGAGGAGAAGACACTTCATGAAAGATTTAAGTCTTGCCCACGATTTCTGGATATATTCATGGCACCTTAGTTCTCATAGAGACATCTGTCTCCTGATTCCTGCTTTCTTATCACATCAACTGATCCAGCCACCCAGCCAGCTCCTTGACTGTTCTCCATGCACAAAATACCATGTCCACAGAAAATGTTACAAGTAGGATAAGGGAAGAGAAGAAGCATTTCCAGTGCAGTAACACAAAAGTTTACAATTTAATATCAGGTGCCTTGGAATTTTGTCCAGCTACCTAATTACAGAAAATTATTCAATAGTCTCTTCCTCAAGACAAGCTCCAATATCCCTCATGAATCTTTTCTCCCCAACCCTTCTCTACTTCTTTCTCTCTCTTCTGTTCTCCATTGTCTTAGGCATACGACACATTTCTCCTCTGGTTTCATGCCAAAGCTCTTTGATAGTACTTTACAGCCCTGCCTATTTCAGACCTTTCTTTTCCCCCTCAAGATCTCAACTACTCAAAGCAAAACTATTTGGGTAATTTCCCAAAATAAGGAACAATCTCCAGAGTAGTAGCTATTAAGAAAATGGACATTTCATCTCCACCTATGAGCACAATTCTTACTTTCTTTGGACCACTTAGAGCCTGCATTGTTACATAGATTCTTCTTTGTGTTGTGGAATGCTAATGAAACAGACCAAATGTGTTATATGCTAAGGAGAGGCTATGTATGCTCTGAGTCACAGAAAAACTTGCAATGGACGGGAACCTACAGTTCTGTTAAATACAGCACTTGGAATATGAGAGTATGGCAGTTTAAAATTAGGAGGACTTGAAAATATCTTGGAGTTAAAAGAATTAATGCAAACTTTTCAGGTTATGATTTTTTTCTTTAAAATCACCTAAGTGAGAGTGGTTATTATTTCTATATTAAAATAAGCATCTGAGCCTTTATTCTTTAAGGTACAACCTTTCCCTATTTATGCTAAGATTAATTTCTTTGGTAACTAAAATGAAGGCAGAAAATCTTTTTGAGGACTCAGTCCTGATTCTATCATTCAAACTTTATTTAACAAAATGCTTACCCAACATTAGTTTACATCAGAATGCTCTACGGTTCTCACTAAAACACAACTATAGTACATTTACACAATGGAATACTACACAGCAGTTAGAAAAAAGGAGCTCTTACCCTTTGTGACAGCATGGATGGATCTGAAGAGCATTATGCTAAGTGAAATAAGCCAAGTGGTGAAAGACAAATACCATATGATCTCACCTATAAGTGGAACCTAATCAACAAAACTAACCAGCAAGCAAAATATAACCAGAGACACCGAAATAAAGAACAATGTGACAGTAACCAGAGGGGAGGTGGGAGGAGATAATGGGGGGTAAAGGAAGAAGTGTCATCAAGGAACATGTATAAAAAACCCGTGGACAAAGCCAAAGGTAGATAGGGTCAAGGGTGTGAAGTGGGGATGAATGGGGTAGGGAAAAAATGGTAACAACTACACTTGAACAACAATAAGAAAGAGAAAAAATAAATAAAACTTAGATTCCTGGGCCCTGCTCTGGAGCTTCTGATTTAGTAGTCTGTGGTGAGAAATCTGGTTTCTAAATGCAAATATAGAGAATTTAAAATTAAAAGATTGAACTGTGTGTGTGAGCTACTGCATGTGCCCCACACACATTACCCCTACATATCTACTGTAAATGTGGGCTTCTTTCTTAGTTTTCTCATCATGGCTAAGACTGCTTCTAGTTCCCTTGGCAGATTGGGAAGAACTGGAGATCATGGAAGATGACAGTACACCAGATTACAACCACCCCCTTTTCTGAGGGATGGCATTTAATACAATCCAGAAACATAGAACTCCTACCTAACTGGATTCAGATCATCTCAGAAGACAAAATTCCTATGTTGAATAATGTTTTCAAAGCTTTCTAGGCTAAAAAAAAAAAAAAAGACTTCCCTAGGCCCATGATGATTAGGTCACCAAGATGGGACTGTGTCTTTAACCTTCAAGTATTCTTTGGTGCAGGAATAAAGTAAATTTATGGAACATGGAAAATACAAGAGCCTAAAAATCAGTTTCTGTGTATGTCTACCTTAATAAGGACAGTTGTTTTCCCCAAGTCCTCCTAAGATCCTGGAAATTCCTCATTTGCAGCTCTCTTTGTAACCTTGGTGATCACCAGCTCACCCTGATGACTGGTATTTGCTAGTCCTGGCCAATCTCTCAAAAACAACCACTTCTTCCACTGGTTGCTCCATGTCTCATCTTAGTGCTGCTTCCTCCTAAAACCAAAAACCCCTTTATATACAGCATGGCTCCATTGTGACTGATTATTTGATATAGAGTTACAAAGATTTTGTGTTTAATTATATAGGTTCACCAGACAGCATGTCTCTCAGATGCAGATTCCCTGTAACCCAATACCTTTAAAAATAATTTAAGCTTTTTTCTTGTCAGTTGGTTCTTTTGTCTAAAAATGGAATGGCATAAATTCAGCAGTTATTGAGTCAGCCTGAGATTTACCAGCTAGTTAGGTTTTAAAGTGAGGAAGAACTTTGTTATTGGGGGCTTCATAACATCAACAACAACAAAAATAAACAAATCTCAAACAAATCTCACCTTAAATCATAAGAAAAATTGGATTATCTTGTAGCCTAGAGAGAATGCTTTACTGAGCATGCATTGCTGGATTCCACCAGCCAAAAGTTTTCTGCAAATGTATGGCTATTTCTCCACTAATTGAAGGAGAGGATGGTAAGAAAGGAAGCCCTTAATGAAGCTGTGAATCCACAAACAGTTAATTGTCTTTGTTCCTGGTCTTCTCCTTCATCTTTTACCCTTATGTAATTGGATACATGGGTGCATGCTTTCAACTTTTCTCTAAGATAAATCATTACAAAATAAAAAAAGTTAAATATACTGTGACTTAGATTATTACTAGACAGAAGATAGGTCCTGACAGTAACACAGACCTCTCTTCACTTTTTAAACTTTCTTCATCTCGCCTCTATTCCTCCACAACTATTGCTATTCTTGGTCATGTTATTTCAGGGAAGAAAAAAGTCTTTCTGGAATATAATTTCTGTTTATTTCATTAGAAGACAAATGTATAAGAAATAATAAATTCAAAGTTCTCCACTGCTATACCTACAAATCCTAACAGTTAATAGCATTGAGAACTATAATATGACAATTACTTTGCAAGATCCTTTACACATGTTACTCCATGGAATTCTTGCAAAATCTCCAGAGGTAATCTCCAATGAATAAATTTAGGCAGGAAGGATTGAATAAATTGCCCAATGTTGCACAGTCATCAATGGTAGCCCAATGGGATCACAAAACTCATATTGTCTTCTAAAATTGGGAATATATTCTTGCTTCTCAGTGGAAGGGAAAACCTGACACACTAGCAGGAAAAGGACAGCTTCCATAATAGACGTTGCTGGCTGTAAAATAGACCATTTTAAAGGGTGATATAAAATGCAGGCAGAAAGATGATATTAATGATACTTGAGACTCCTCCTAGTATCTTTGCATTTTAGTATGTGGAGTGGGAAAATCTCTCTGTCCCTAATTACTTTTGACAATCTTGAAAATGAAGGCAGTTCAAAATTATAGTCAAAATATTAAGGCTGCAGCTGAATTTATTACAAAAGGGCAGAAAAGAATTTAATTTTGGGTAAATACAACTCAGTAATTGCTAAAAGAGAATTGGCGAGGCAAAGCTGAAAATATAAATAATTGGAGGAACAATAATCATTATTATTATGGAGATGCAAGGTACATTACTACAAAACCAGATAAATACATAAGTCAGAGCTTAAATAATAGCTTCTAAATTTATCTGTTCTCTGCAATGCTAAAGCAATGTTCTAAACAACCTGCAAAGGAATGATGGAACTGAATAATGAAAATAATGAAACAAAACACTCTCTTTGTAACCTGGATGTTCCTTTAAGTGTATTCTTCAAAAGACTTCATTGTTTCTCATGCATGGTACGACATAGAAGCTGTTTGGAAACAAGTTCCACTTTGGTCCTTTGAACCTGCCATATTCACATGGGCCCATGTGTTTCCTTCTGTCATTTTCTGTGACCGGCATGCTTTGGACACTGTTCTTTGCCTTCCTGGGTCTGGCCATTCTCCATGTCCAGCTCAGTTTTGCTTCCCCAGGTCTCCTACCCTGACCACCCTACATGTCATTAATGGTCCATTCAACAGACAGTTATTGCACAGGGTCTTGTGGTCATGCTCAAATCATTATTTTTAATGACAATTTAAATCTTGAATATTTTAACTTTTAGTGTATAGCAGCCTTGTCTCTATCTATGTTCTTAAGGCACGTTTTGTGTTCAGTGTGATTAGATGGAGAGTAGAGCTGTTAACTCTGGGAGAGAAGGCAATGGCAGTATTGGACAGCAGTGGAAGATAGACTGAAGATGTTGGGGTGGATGGGAAGTTCAACCAACAATTTACAAAGTGTAGACCTCATTGGAGAAGCCTGGTAGATCTACATAAAGAAATTGGCAAAATGTACAAGAAAAAAAAAGGTTTGGAAATAGATAATAGTACTAGGAGTTTGGAAGCAAAGAGACAGATAAAAAGTAGCTATTGACTCAAAGCTGAAGAAGATGAAGATAAACTGGGAAAATGAGGCAGAATGAAGTAAAAGAAAGAGTCTGTTGCTATACTTAGACTCTGTTTTCACCACTTCCTACTTGAGTCAGATGAACCCAGTTCCCAGCTCACTGAGGTATTTTCCTCTGTAGAAAACAGATAAAAGGCCTTATCTGAAAGCACCACTGGAAGGATAAAATGAGATAACTTATAGAAAGTGCCCATCAAGATATCTAACACCCTGCAGCTGTTAGTACATATTCCTTTTTTCTCGGGGAACTGTGAAGTGAATATTGAAATTACAGGATTGGAAGTGAGTTCAGTGAGAAAATAAGAGATATTTTCAAATCCAAGGGCCAACCTAACATACATAAAATAGATCTCTGTAACAATGAAAGCAAGGAAATGACAAGGAGAAATAAAGACTAATTGCACATCTACTATGTCTCAAGCACTCTGATGGACTTTTGGGGAGCCAAGGATGGTAAATAAGGTATGCTCTTTGAGGCCTTAATCCCAAATAGCCAAAAGTATTTTATGGCAGGTTAAATACCAAAAGTTTGGAAAATTTTAAATAACATTATTTAAAGCTAGAATATAAACTAAAATAACAAATTACATGCTAGTCAGATAAGTATCATTTGTGGAAAAATACAAGGAACAGTTTGTGAACAAAACAACTTGACAAGCATAATATAATTTGATTAGGAACATGAACTGGTTGGCTTCCTTTGAAGTCATTTACTGCCATGGTATCTGATTTCAGACCAACATTCCTTCTAATAACTATATTGGATTTGGAGCACTAACCATATGATAGCTAATATCTTGAGGTTTTATTTTTTAAGTGTAGAAACAGAACAAAGAATAAAGAGGATGGAATCCAATTTCAAGAAATCTAAATGTTGATGTAAAAAGACAGTATGGAAAAAATATATAGTTCAAATCTGAGAAAATCCCAGATAAAATGTATACTGTTAAATTTCCACAGAGTTTGCATTTGGAATATGTATTTCATCTTTTCAAGTATACTGTATGGAAACCAAAAGATTTATTGCAAAAAATTTAGTTTGGCTGACAATATGAAGCAATATTAGGGAACTTGATACATGGTAGAAGGACTGCAATCATTCTTGTGATGTCTATCTGGGAATTAAGAAATGATGATGCTCAAAAAAGGAATGAACAACAGAGTAAAACAATAAGTGCATCTATAAACTAAAGCATTATTTAATGAAGATGGCTAAGATGAGATATCTAGGACTAGATAGAACTTTAGTGGTGAACTCTCCCCCAAACCTTAGATAATTTGTGGCACAATCACCCCCTTTGAATTTCTTTCGGTCCTCATCAAGAGCTCTGGTTGACAACATTCTGTCTACAAGTCAAATGGTAACTGGTGGCTGATCATGACTTCTATTCAGCCTGAGAGTCAGATGGAGCAGGAAGGGTGTTCAGCTGTCTCTCTAAGTGCTCTCTAAAGGTTTCAAGTAGAATGTGGTGGGAGCATAGCCAACCATCTAGGTCAGCCTCATGTCAAATTCATTCCATTGCAGGTGTAGAAAGTCCTCTCACATCGGATCAAGCCCCTATAGCATTACACACTGTCATTTGGATGTCCGATCCCAACCCACCCCAGAGCAGCAAATTCAGGTGAATATTTAGCTTCATTTTCAGTGGTGACTTTACCTTACTTTAGCAATAACTTGCTGTGCAATTGTAGTCATTTCATATCATTTATATTTGTCTTGTGGAAACAATCATAGCTAAAAAATAGAACTACAAAGTGCTATCCTTCAACCTCTAAATTCAGAGACCTCCCTAAGATGCCTACTGAATTGAAATTGTAATGTCCATACCATCTATTTTACCAGGTTATGTGTATGTTGAAATAAGCTATTTCACATCAAAAGTTGTTGAAAAAGTTGAAATTACAATACAATATCAAAATAAGACATTAAAAATAAGACTTTTGTTAACACTACCATTTCCTATGCACCACTGGAAGGATAAAATGAGATAACAATAATAATGATAAAATGATAATATTGATTACAATGCAATCAATATTTTCAAGCTTCCTGGAGGTGATAGTGTTGCACATAATCTCTAAAAATTTGGTTCTGTTGAAAATGAGAACTTAATAAATTAAGCCTCCTATTTGTCCATGTTTAACTACAAAGTTAAAAACTAAATGCTGAGATGAAAATTAATGACGTGAAGACATTTGATATTTAACTCCTTGATAACTAGTATGATGTTTTATTCATCTCTGTCTTTTTAAGATCTAGCAAAATGTTAATCCCATAATAGAAAATTTATAGATAATTTTTGAATTAATTAAGAAACATTCTGCAGGCCACACAGTTCATCAAAATAGTACAGATTATCTACCTTTTGTTTCTCTGTGAAGAATGAGAATGCACAATCAATTTTTTTCACATAAATGTTTGTGAAATGCCAAACATTGTTTTAAATAACTCAGTGAATTATCTCCTATTGCCTTTCTATTTCTGATAGCGAGCATTCCCCGATTCCCTCAAATACACATGAAGCCTTTGATTTCTCTTCTGTTGGTCAAAGCACTGGTGGATTTCCTGTCATAGTGATGGAAAGAATAAGGGCTCTAGTGCCAGCCTCATGTGAATGACTGCTGCATTGAATATCTGGGTTGCACACTATTTTGTGCTAAGAAAAATGAAAGGAAGAAGAAAAATACATTTTGGAAACTAATTTGATAGAAAAATCTCCTCATGTGGCTGATGAAATGACTGAGAAACTGTGTCACATTTTACCATCCTCAGGAATAATCTTCAACTTGGTAAGGAGTAAATATGCTCACTTTAAAATTAGAAGGATAAGTGGTTGCCCGCAGATGGGACATTGGGAGAGATGGATTGCAAAGGGACTCAAGGAAACAATTGCAATGTTTGGTATCTTAATTGTAGTGCTAGTTTTATGGATATGTGAAGGAAACCCCCCAAATCAGAAATTATCTTCTGGAGGATGGTGTTCCCCTGCTAGGTGAGTGTTCTAGAAACCTGTCTCTATCAGTGTACCAGCTGGCAGTGTTGTGAGACACTGCGTTCAGCTCGAGTGAACTTTTTTGGAAGGCTCTTTCAATGCATTTCTCCCTTTCATGCTGGGTGATTTACGAGCGCACCTGCCCATACCAACCTGAGTTTTCAGCAGTTTTTGGCCAAAAAAATGGCATGACCCCATGTCCCACCCTCCTTATTCACCTGATCTTGCCCTGGGCCACTTTGCTCTATTTCCACAAATGAAAAAAAATCTCAAAAAGAAATGTTTTGCTGATGTGGAAGAGGTGAAACAAAAAATAGCAAAAGTACTAAAAGGCATCAAAATTGACAAGTTCAAAAACTGTTTTGAGCCCTGGCTGGTATGGCTCAGTGGTTGAGTGCCAGCCTGTGAACCAAAGGGTTGCCAGTTCGATTTCCTGTCAGGACACATGCCTGGGTTGTGGGCCAGGTCCCCAGTAGGGGGCATGTGAGAGTCAACCACACATTGATGTTTCTCTCCCTCTCTTTCTCCCTCCCTTCCCCTCTGTCTAAAAATAAATAAATAAAATAATTAAAAACAAACCAACAAAAAAACCCAAAACTGTCTGAGCAGTGGAAAAAATGTCTCAATAGGTGAATTGCATCAAAAGGAGAGTATTTTGAAGGGGACTGGTTTAAACATGTAGAGATAAATGCACAATTTTTAATAAATAAATTCCTTTTTGGGGGGGTTCCCCCTCATATATGTCTGTCAAGACTCATCCATTATACCCATAAGGTATATGCAATTGATGACCAATAAATTATACAAAAATAGAGTTGTCAACAAAAGTGAGAGGGCAGGGCAAATTAATACAGCAAGAACTAACAGCTGAGGACCAGGAACAGAAAGAATCTCGCCTTTATTCCTAGTAGGGCTGTTAAAAATCATCCAATGCTGTGTGTTTCCTAAAGTAGGCTTTATTCAACAACAGTCTTGCAGGAGAAGAGGAACTTGTGCTCCAAGGTCAAATAAATATTGGAAATCAATAAATGTTCTGTCAATGCATGTTAGCATAATAAATAGGCTTTAAGAAGTTCCATAAACAAGTTGTTTGCCTTATTTCACCTGGCATTTCCCAAACTTATTTCAAGTGAAATCTATTCAAAAACACCCTGTCTGACTGCTTTCTCTTGTGTGGACATAAGAAAATTGTGTGGTTAATTAGGAGACAGTATTAATTAAGAGTACAAGCTTTGACATAACAGGTCTACCTATCAAGAAGCTCTTGGACAAATCAAAGCAACTCTCCAAACCTCAGTTTTCCCCTCTGTAAAAATGGGACAAATAATAGAACCTAAATCTGAAGGTTGCTCTGAGGAGTAAACAAACAGTTCATGTAAATGTTAAGGACAGCATATAGCAGCCTCCAATAAATACTATACTAATGAGTGGGTAGGAAAGTTGGGACTACAGTTCACATTTCAGTTGTTCCATAACCCATCAGCAAGAAAACATCCTCTGTATCAGTCAGGCTTTCCTGTGGACATTCATTGCCCATTATTAGTATTCCACAGCTGAACTCCTCCCTCCCTGTCATTTATACCATCTCACAAGTGGCTCAGAGAGAAAGCGAATGATGCAGAACTGATTCAGAGTGAAAGAGAAGTTCATCCTCCCAGGACTGATTGTGAAGTTCATCAAATTGACCAAAACTTTTCATGCCATTTTTGCTATTCCTGCAAATAAAGATAGAGTGAACCTCCTTGATGTGGGGGGTTAGACTGAAGAGAAACATAAAAGTAGAAAACTCAGAGAAGTCTTTCTAAAACAAATGCAGAAACCAGTGCTCCATATGGGTTATTTTCAATGAACCTGAACCAAGCACCCATACACTTCAGGTTACTGAGAAATGCTGTTGTTTGTTAACATTCAAATGTGCTTTTATTTAATTATCCTGCTCTATCCACAAGTCCTCACCTCAAAACTGGTGACATGAGTGATCTGTACTTCATCAGAGGTGGAACCCACCTCACAGCACAGCAGCCTTTTAGAGCACATGCTGGGGGAGGATGGGGTTGCCATAGCAACACCATCCAGCACTACCTAATCCTTCCTTCCCTTAGCACTCTCCTTTCTAGGACCTCATCTTTCCTGGAAGATTGCTTTTACAGAAGGGCAATTAATACTGCACTATACTAAGCCCTGGATCTTCAGGTAGATAACACACCAAGGATCAACATGATAACTATGTTATTTCCAAATCAGTATGCACACAAAAATCAACCATAACTTGAAGCCCAGGTGCCTGGGCTCGAGACCTATGGAATCAGGCTTCCTAGGAATTTGGTATAGCAATTCAGTCTTATTTAATAAGCTCCACAAATTTGAAGAACCAGTGATTTACTTTAATTTTTTTATTTTCTGCATAAACAAAATAAGATCCTAAAGCCCCAAGAAGTGAATGAAGCAAGCTTCCTGACACCCTGGCAACTTATTTATATTGACAGGCAAACTGAGTCCAATTCAATGTCCTCAAGTTCCAAGAGTATTATCTGCATAGGACTACTATGTGCCTTGTCTTATGGCAACATATGCTTTCCCCAAATTACCTGCCTCTAATTTGCTTGATTGATTAACTACTTTGTCTCTAAGAGTAGATGATTATAAAGAATCTCTGGAAATCCTAGAAGAAGTCTTCTAGCTCACGTGTTTATGTTAGCTTCTGTATAAACTTTCTATCAAATATGTAAATCTAAAATTTTTCTTTCTGAGCTAGATAATGGCTAAAAATTTCCTCCTCCACTTTGTGAATATTTTACGATCCTTTGAAGATGAATTCAGAAAAAACAAGCAGACAATGGGTTCTGATTATTTGTAAGTTAAGAAAAATTTATTTTCTAATCTTTAGAAATAAATAACATACAACTTTTTTTATTCCTGAGAGTTCATGAAAAATACACTAAACCTGGGACCTGCCTATAGGGACAAGTTAATGATAGGTTATTTTGTACTTATTTTTGAAATACCAGCTCTTAGAAATTGTTCAAGTTTCAGTGAATTTTCACCAAGCCAGATCATGAGTGGTAAACAATCTAAAAATCAAAGTGTAGACTGTTAGACTGTGAAATCTCAAGATAAATGATGCCTTTGGGTAACAACTTCCCACCTCTACCTAACCCAGACTCTTTTAGTGAGGTGGGCATACAAAGAAAAACCCTATGAAGTATACCACTGTTTGCCTAACTCCTTTCAGCTAAAGCAGAGTTTTTCATCATCAGCACTATTGCCTTTTTAGGTGGGACATAATTTTTGCTGTGGGGGCTCTCACATCCATTGCCTCTATCACTAGGTACCAGAAGCATTCCTCTCTGTTGAAACAACCAAAAATTTCTCCATCATCACCAGATATCCACTGGGGAGAAAAATCACCCTTCGTTCAGAACCACTACTCTAGAGTTTATTGCCCAGGAATATCCCATCTGTGATTCTTTCTCACAGCTACTTTTAAAACAATGTTTTCCTCCATGGCTTCAAATAAACTACCCACTTAATTCTTTCACTTTTAACATCTTTACTGAGATATTATTCAAATACACAAAATTCACCCACTTAAAGGGCACAATTCAATGGTTTTAGTACATTCACGGAGTTAAGCAGTTATAATCACAATTTGAGAACATTTTCATCACCTCAAAAATAAACTCTCTATCCACTAGCAGTCTCCCCACTTCACCCTCCCTCCAGCTCTAGGTATCCATTCACTAATCTACTTTATTGCTCTATGGATTTTTATATACATTGAATCATACAAGTCTTTCATGATTTTCATGTTTTCAAGGCTAATCTATGCTGTGGCATGTATCAGTAATTAGTTACTTTTTATTACTGACTAATGTCCCACTATGTGGACATGCCATATTTTATCTACTGAGTCTTCAGTTCATGGACATTTGGGTCATTTTTATTTTTTGGCTATTATAAATAATGCTATTATGAAAATTGATATACATTTGTATATGTGTGTGTTTCCCCTTCTCTGCAACCAAGAGTACTCTACCCAGCAAGGCTCTTGATTACAATGAAAGGTGAAATAAGGAGTTTCCTATACAAAAGAAGGCTAAAAGAATATACTTCCACAAAATCAACATTGCAAGACCTGCTAGAGAAGCTACTTTAAGTAAAGGAAGAAAAAGAGTAAGAAAGAGAGGAAGACAGGTACAAAGGGGGAAATGGCGATGAATAAGTACCTATCAATAATAACCTTAAATATAAATGGATTAAATGTTCCGATCAAAAGACATAGAGTAACTGAATGGATAAGGAAATATGGTCTGCACATATGTTGCCTGTAAGAGACCTACCTCAAAACAGAAGACCCACATAGACTGACAATGAAAGGTTGAAAAAATATTTCAAGCAAATAGAAAAAAAGCTGGGGTAGTAAACCTTATATCAAACAAAATAGATTTCAAAACAAAGACCATAAAAAGAGACACAGAAAGACACTTCAAAATACTGAAGGGAAGAATCCATCAAGAAGATGTAAACATTGTAAATATATAAGCACCCAACATAGGAACACACAAATAAGAAAAATCTTGGAGAACTTTAAGGAAGAGACAAATAGCAACCCAAATATACTAGGGGATTTTAACATCCCTCACTATCAAAAATAGATACATCTTCCAAACAAAATATCAGTAAGAATATCATAACGTTGAATAACACCTTAGATCAAGTCCACTTAATGATATATATAGAACCTTCTATCCCAAAGAAGTAAAAATACACATTCTTTTCAAATGCGCGTGGAACATTTTCAAAGATAGACCAGAAGATAAGACATAAAACAAGCCTCAACATATTCAAGAAAATTGAAATCATATCAAGCATTTTTTTGACCACAAGAGCCTGAAACTAGAAAACAACCTCAAGCAAAAATCACAAAAATATTCAGATTCGTGGACACTGAATAGCATGCTATGAAACAATGAATGAGTTCATAATGAGATCAAAAAAGAAATCCAAGTTTGCAGAAACAAATGATAATGAACAGACAACAGTGCAAAACCTATGGTATATAGTGAAGGCAATCCTAAGAGGGAAGTTTATAGAAACACAGGCTTACCTAAAAAAGATACAAACATTTCAAATAAACAACCTAACCCTATATCTACAAGAACTGGAGGAACAAAAACAACAAAAGCCCAGAGTGAGTAGAAGGAAGGAAATAAACAAGATCAGAGCAGAATTAAATGACATAGAGACTAAAAGCACAATTCTAAGAATCAATTAATCCAGGATCTGGTTCTTTGAAAAGATAAACAAAATCAACAAGCCTTTACCTGGGCTCATCAAGAAAAAAAGAGAGAGGATCCAAATTAACACAATAAAAAATGAAAGAGGAGAGATTACAACTGATACCACAGAAATAGAAGGGATTGTAAGAAATTACTGTGAAGAACTGTATGCCAAGAAATTTGAAAACCTAGGTGAAATGCACACATTTCTAGAAAAATATAATCTTTCAAAACTCAATGAAGAAGAAGCAGAAAGGCTGAACAGACCAATAACAGCTGACGAAATCAAAGCAGTAATAAAAAAACTCATGACACACAAAAGCCCTGGACTAGACAGTGTCATGGAAGAACTTTACAAAGCATTTAAGGAAGAGCTAACCCCTATCAGTTTCAGACTGTTTAAAAAAAATCTAAGAAGATTGAAGACTCCCAAACTCTTTTGTGAGGCCAGCATCATCCTAATCCCAAAACTAGATAAAGACACAACAAAGAAAGAAAACTACAGACCAATATCACTTATGAACATAGATGCTAAAATCCTTCTCAAAATATTGGCAAACTGCATCCAGCAATACATTTCAAAGATCATACACCATGATCAAATGGGGTTCATCCCAGGGGTGCAATGTTGGTATAATATTCACAAATCAATAAATGTAATACATCACATAAACAAAGGAAAAGACAAACATCATATGATACAATAGATGTGAAAAAAGCTTTTGATAAGGTGCAGCACTCATTTATGATAAAAACACTCAGCAAAGTGGGAATAGAAGGAGCATTCCTCAACATAATAAATTCCATATATAAGAGACCTACAGCCAACATCATACTCAACAGGCAAAAACTAAAAGCTTTTCCACTAACATCAGGAACAAAACAGGATGTCCACTTTCACCACTTCATTTAACATAGTATTGGAAGTCGTAGCCCCAGAGATCAGACAAGAAAAAGAAATAAAAGACATCCGAATTGGAAAGGAGGAAACAAAACTGTCACTGTTTGCAGATGACATGATAGTGTACATGGAAAATCCTATAGACTCCACCAAAAAACTACTCAACCTAATAAATGAATGTGACAAAACCTCAGGATACAAAGTCAATATTCAGACACCAAAGGCATTTTTATATACCAACAATGAAATATCAAAAACAGAAATCAGGATAAAAATCCCATTTGATAACAGCAACAAGAAAAATAAAATACCTAGGAATAAACCTAGCCAAGAAAGTAGAAAACCTATGCTCAGAAAACTATGCAACAGTAAAGAAAAAAATCAAGGAAGACACAAACAAATAGAAACATGTACCATGTTCATGGATTGGAAGAATTAACATCATCAAATGTCCATACTACCCAAAGCAGTTACAAATTTAATACCTATTAAAGTACCAATGGCATAATTCACAGACATAGAACAAACACTTCAAAAATTTATATGGAATTATAAATGACCCTGAGTAGCTACAGCATTTTTGAGAAAGAAGAGCAAAGTAGGAGGGATGACATTACCTGATATCAAACTATTATAAAGCAACTGTAATCAAAACAGCCTTGTATGACATAAGAACAGACACACAGATCATCAATGGAACAGAATAGAGAGCCCAGAAAGAAACCCATGTCTCTATGTTCAATGAATATTTGACAAAGGGGGAAGCAGCATAAAATAGAGTAAAAATAGCCTCTTCAACAAATGGCATTGAGAGAGCCTGATAGCTACATGCAAAAAAAAAAAGAAACTTGACCACCAACTTTATTTTGTGACTTAAATACACAAAAATAAATCAAGAGGGATATAAGGCTTAAATATGACTTACAACACCATAAAAGTCCTAGAGGAGAGCAGAGGCAAGAAAATTTTAGATATTCCACACAGTCATATTTTCATCAATATGTTCTGTAGAGCAAAGGACATTAAGGAAAGAATTAAAAAATGGGACTACATGAGATTAAAAACCTCCTGCCCAGCTGAAGAAACATCAGGAAAATTAAAACAGAACCAAACATATGGGAAAATAAGTTTCCCAATATTACCTCAGAGTTTTCATCTCCAAAACATGTAAAGAACTCACAGAACTCCATACCATAAAGACAAACAGTTTAATTAAAAAATGGGCAAAAGACCTGAACAGACACTTCTCTAAGGAGGACAAAGAAAGGGCCCAGAAGCATATGAAAGGATGCTCAGAATCACTAGCCTTCAGAGAGATGTAAATTCAAACCACAATGAGATACCACTTCACACTGGTCAGAATGGCCATCATAAACAAATCGACAAACAAGTGCTGCTGAGGTTGTGGAGAAAAGAGAACACTACACTGCTGTTGAGAATGCAGACTGGTGCAGTCACTGTGGAAAACTATAAAATTTCCTAAAACTCTAAAAATGGAACTGCCTTTTGACCCAGCAATTCTACTGCTGGGATTATATCCTAACAACACTGAAACACCGGTTCAAAAGAACCTATGTACCCCTATGTTCATAGCAGGGCAATTTACAATAGTCAATTTCTAGAAAGAGCTTGAGTGCCCATCAGTAAACAAGTGGATCAAAACACTGTGGTACATTTCCATTATTGAATACTATGCAGCATTAAGAAAGAAGGAACTCCTACCCTTCATGACAGCATGGATAGAACTGGAAAGTATCATGCTAAGTGAAATAAACCAGGTGGTGGAAACAAATACCATATAATTTCATCTATAAGTGGAACCCAATCAACAAAGCAAACAAGCAAGCAAAATATAACCAGAGACATTGTAATAAAGAACAAATGGACTTCCGCCAAGATGGAGGCGTAGGTGGAAGCACTGCACCTTCTCGCACAACCAAGTTTAAAAACAACAAACTTTTAGCAACAAAAATGCAGCCAAACCACAGAAAATTGAACTACACAGAAGTCTGACAAAAATGAACCCTTCAGCCAAACCAGTAAGAGGGGCGGAGCCAGCAGCAGAGTGGGGTCAGGCAGGAAAGATCCACCAGACCCACCTGGGTATGTGACCCAGTTGTGCCAGCAGCTGTGGAGACAAATCCCAGGTGTGGAGAAGCATGCAGACCCACTGAGGGCTGATCATGGTCACACATTTGCACGCAGATAAACCGGTGAAGGAGCGAGCAGTGAGATGGACCCTGCAGGCCCCAGTGGCAGGAAGCTGCAGAGAGAAATGCCATTGCCCCTCTCTGACCTCGCCCCCACATAGAGCATCACAAACCAGCAACCTGGGTGGCCCCACTCTGGTGAACACCTAAGGCTCCACTCCCCATTTGTAACAGGCAGGAAGAGATCAAAACATGGCCCAAGAACAACTCAGAGCCCCAGAGCTGATAAATCTAAACGATGAAGAAATAGCTAAACTTTCAGATGCACAGTTCAAAACACTGGTGATCAGGATGCTCACAGAACTGGTTGATTTTAGTCACAAATTAGAGGAACATATGAAGGCTAAACTAATTAAAATGAAGGGAAATACATAGGAAACCAATAGTAATGGAAAGGGAACTGGGACTCAAATCAAAGGAGTGGACCAGAAGGAGGGAAAAAATGACCAAACAGAAAAGGATGAAGAACAAGAATTCAAAAAAATGAGGAGAGGCTCAGGAACCTTTAAGATATCTTTAAATGTTCCAACATCCGAATTATAGGGGTACCAGAAGGGCAAGAGGAACAGCCATGGGTGGAAAACTTATTTGAACAAATAATAAAGGAGAACTTCCCCAATCTGGCAAAGGAAATAGACTTCCAGGGAATCCAGGAAGCTCAGAGAGTCCCAAAGAAGGTGGACACAAGAAGGAACACACCAAGGCACATCATCATTATATTAGCCAAGATTAAAATGAGGGAGACAATGCTAGAAGCAGTGAGAGATAAGGGGACAGTCACCTACAAAGGAGTCCCCATCAGACTGTCAGCTGATTTCTCAAAAGAGACCTTACAGGCAAGAAGGGGCTGGGAAGAAGTATTCTAAGTCATGAAATCCAAAGACCTACAACCAAGATTGATCTATCCAGCAAAGCTTTCATTTAGAATGAAAGGGCAGATAAAGTGCTTCTCAGATAAGACCAAATTCAAGGAGTTCATCATCACCAAACCCTTATTATATGAAATGTTAAAGGGACTTACCTAAGAAAAAGAAGATAAAAAAGATGAACAGTGAAAGGACAGCACACTCACAGTTATTAAGAGCCACACCTAAAACAAAAGCAAACTAAGAGGACAGCTAGACCAGGAGCAGAACCATAGAAATGAAGATCACATGGAGGGATAGCAACAGAGGAGTGGGAGAGGAGAAGGGGGGAGAAGGTACAGAAAATAAGTAGCATAGATGGTAGGTAGAAAATAGTTAGGGGAAGGGCAAGAATAGTATGGGAAATATAGAATCTAAAGAACCTTAGACACGTGTTCATAAACTAAAGGGGGCAATGGTGGGGGAGGGGGTGTGCAGGGTGGAGGGGAATGAAGGGGGAAATAGAACAACTGTAATGGCATAATTAATAAAATATATTTTAAAAAAACAAAGAAAAAGAAGAACAAATGAATAGTAACCAGAGAGGAGGCTGGAGAAGTATGATGAGGCAAAGAGAGGAAGGGTCATGAAAAAATGTGTATAAAGGAATCATGGACAAAGATAGCATGGCAGGAAGAGGACTGAATGTGGGATGTGGGGTGGGTGTGGCGGGGAGATTATGGGGGGAAGTGGAACAACTCTAGTTGCACAACAATAAAGAAAATATTAAAATATTTTTATAAATACACAAGACATGATGCCTGAGCAGGAGTGTTTGTCTTGATGATACTTCCAATTATCAGTTTCCCATAGCTGCAACCTTCTGAATCATTTGAATAGTTTCTCCAGAGGAATATTTAAGGTTAATGAAAAATTTGATGCAGATCCATTGTTTGACTCTCTCAGTCATTTTGAGTGCAAAGATCACACAGTATACATGCTCACTCAATGGTGTCTACTGCCCCCACTGACTAGTTAGAGTGAAGTCATCACTGTTCACATATGTTCATTCCAGCCCACTGTCCTTGGCTGCCAGGCAACATCAATGTCTCACAAACTATTCTCACTGTATTAATAATTGCTGGACTTTTTCTGGACAGACTGGATATTAATGTCACTGAACTATACACATAAAAATTGTTAAGATGATAAAATTTTATGTGTATTTTACTACAATTAAAAATGTTTAAGACACATGACTCCTCATATATTTGTAAATTTTAATAATTTTCAAATTAATCAAATGCAAAGGAAGAAATTATAACAATTTTTTTAAATCTTGGAACTGAATAAAATACTTTTTCATATCAGATGCAATAGAGATAATGTCAATGGTTTAAGTCCTTAAAACTATAGGAGAAAAGAAGTGAATTGTCTTTCAACTTCAAAACAGAAAATAATTTTTTTAGAACAAAGAGTGCAAACCATAAAAGGAAGCATGGATTCATACCATAATCTATAATTTTTGTCCTTTGATAACCCCATTAAAAAGTGAAAGGGCAAGCCCCAGCCAGGAAGAATATATCTGCACTTCACATAACACAAAGAGAACTGCTATCCAGTAAATGTAATTTCCACAAATCAGTAAGACAAACCACTCTAAAGAAAAAATGAAAAAGACATATAAAAGAAAAGTTACAGATGACAGAGCACAGAACAATAAAAATATAGAAAAGCACTCAATATCACTACTAACCAGGGAGATGAAAATTCAAACAATCCTAATGTTGGAAAAGCTGCAGAGCAAAGAAACTCATTCACTGCTACTTGGAGAGAGAACTGTTACTGTTACAACCATTTGGGAAAAAATATTGACATTTAATAAAGCTGAAGACATATATGTGCAATTACCTAGAAATTCCACTCATAGGCATATATCTAGAAAAGTTCTTTCACATGTGGTCAAGAAGTTATATACAAAATGTTCATAAAAGAATGTTGTATAGCAAACATTTGGCAATAATGTATCAGTGGAAACATCTGTAAATCAACTGTGCCACATTTATACCATGAAATATAATCCAGAAATGAAAATATATAAATTAAAGCTGCATATAACAATATGGATAAATCTTACAACCATAATGTTGAAGAAAAAGCCAAGTTGCAGCAGAATGTATAATGTTGCTATTTTATTTTTATAATACACATTTTCAAAACATGTAAAATTGTATGTGCCTAAGAATGAAATCGCTGTGTCCTAGGTTATGTTGATCTTTAGTCTCATGAGAAAACACCAAATATTTCTTAGAGATTACTTTGCATTGTTTCATCAGATGGTCAGTCAGGTGTGGCCACAAGACAAGGACACAAGAGAAAGGCACAGAAGCAAAGTGTATTATACTCAGGTCCTAGAGAGACTGAGTCACCCCACATAATGAGAGACTACCTGGGGAGGAGCATCAAGGGAGATGGAGGGGGGAAATAGAACAAATGTAATGGCATAATCAATTAAAAACATGCAGAAAAACCATTCTCAATTTTATCGAAAATGCCATTTGTATCTTTAGATTTTTGCTGCTCTTTGCAGCTTTTCTACATTTATTTATTTATTTTCTTTCTTTAGCATATTATAAAAGCCACTCACTTAAAGTATATAATTTAGTGGGTTTTAGTAACTTCAGAACACACTTCGTGCCATTAGCAATCACTCCCCATTTATAACTCTCCATTTCTCCGTCCCCAGCCCATGAATACCACTAATCTACTTTCTGTCTCTGAGGATTTTTCTATTCTGAATATTTCATATAAAGGGAATCATACAATATGTAGCCTTTGGTGACTGGCTTTTTAAAATTTTATACAATTTTCAAGGTTCTTCCATGTTATACTATGAATCAGTCCTACATTTTTAATATTAAACAATATTTCACTGTAGGAATAAATGCCATGTTTTACTTATCCATTCATCAATTGATGAACATTTATATTATTTTTTAAATCAGAATCCATCAAGTTTTGCCTGTTTTATTCTGCTATTTCACCTCAGTCTTTTTATAGAGAACAGTCCTCTCACCATCTTTTTTTCTTTTTTTTTTTCATTGTTTCTGTTGACTTTTTGAAGAGATTAGGTCAATTGTTCTGTAGAATGTTCCATATTCTGTAATTATATGATTGTTTCCTCCAGGGTTTGTTACATTTGGTCTTCAATATTTCTGTATTTCCTATAAACTTGAAGTAAAGTCAAAAGGCTTGACTAGCTAATGAGAGTGCTTCACAGAAGGTGCTATCTTCTTCACACTGCATCACACCAGGACTTTCATAGTGTCAGGCTGTTGCAATGCTAGTAGTAATACTGTTTCATCACTTGGTGCAGATGATCTTGCCACTATAAAGGATTGTCTCCCTTCCCTGCCAGTAAGTTGCCCATGGGGTGGTACTTTACACCTTGAACATATCTTGTTTTCTAACAACTTTTCATTATCTTTTTTACAATTTTTACAGAAATAATTTTATCCATTCTACTCTGTAAGAATTCTATACAGATTAGAAAAGTACTGTATGTTTTATTAACTTTATTTTTGGTTTTAAAAACTTACCTGGGTTCCTCTTTTATATTTTTGCTTTGGTTTTTATTTTTTATTGTTTATGCTATTACAGGGTTCCTCTTTTCAGTAAAATCTTTATTTCAACTATATTTTCAATCTAGTAGTGGCAAATTGTCCCCCAATATGTTGTCTTCCCTCATTTTTCAGTAATAGTCATTTCTCTGATAGGAAGGAGCATAACAGTGCCTAGATCACCTACCTCTGGACTTGGTGAGAGAGAGAAATACATTTTTATATGTGGGCCACTGCTGTGTTTGTTTTGTTGGCCTAATGACTATGACTATTAGTTGTAATTGGAAAAGCTATTGATTTTTTTAATGTTCTTTTTTTTCAAAGATTTTATTTATTTATCTTTAGAGGGGAAGGGAAGGAGAGAAATATCAATGTATGGTTGCCTCTCATGAGTCCCCTGCTGGGAACTGGCTTGCAACCCAGGCATGTGCCCTGACTGGGAATCAAACTACAATCGTGTGGTTCGCAGGCCTGTGCTGAATTCACTGAGCCACACCAGCCAGGGCCTAGAAAAGCTATTGATTTTTGCATTTTAGTTTAATAACCATTTTTGAATAATCTTATTGCTTGTAATAGTTTTTTCTTTCTTTCTTTTTCCTAGATTTTTTTATGGGTAGAAAATAAAATACTCTACAAATAATGGTTAATTTTATGTCTTCTTTCCAACATGTAAACCAAATGTCTTTTTTCATTTCTAATTTCATTGGCTGTTGCTTCTACAACAATGTTTAAAAAAGTAATAATGCCATATAACCTTGTGTTTATCTTGACTAATATGGGAATGTTTCTGTTTTTTCCATGATTATGCAATGAACGTGTCATAGTTCCAGCCAAGAACCTAGGTGCAAACAGCAAAATCAGACCTCCTGCTTACCTTAAGCCGGAAGGGATTTGTGGAAGATTATCATGTAGTTTCGACAGTCAGCAGAAGGCTAGAAAACTAGACATGGAGGTTGCACCACCAAGAAATGTCTGATTTATATCCCAACTCTGAGTGTCCTCACCACTGGACACTGCTGACTTTGTCACTACCTACTATCTAAAATATTTCATCCATAATCAATTATTATTCATTCTTTTCTTTCCCTCTTGCTCATGGTTTAAATTCCTAAACAAAGGCATAAAAATGCTATGCTTAGGTTATGTGCCTGTTATCTCTACCTGGCGGGAGGAGGAGAGGATATCTCATCCCTTAAATTTCTGACTACACTTTTCACTAACTCAATGGGAAATTTCTCCCAAATAGAGGGGAAGTTTGGACCCTGAGAAGCTCTCCCACAAAATTTACAAATATTGGTTTATAAGATCCTGTATTTGATTTGATACATTAAAAATTATTTTGAGTAATGGACAGGTATGTTGCAATGGAATTTGGTTTGATTTTCATAGAACTGGATATTGAATTTTTCTAAATTTTAAAAATTGATTTGTATTATTTTATACTACTATTTATTATTGACTTATATAATTTTTATTTACAGTATATTATAGATATGCATGATATTTACCTATCACAGTATTTTATATCACATTAATACTTATTAATTTCAAACCATTGTTATATTTTAGGGATGAATATCTTATTTCTAAGGTGCTAGTAGACTCCCACTTGCTAATATTTTCATTTATAATTTTCTTATGATTTGATACAGTGAGATTGAATTCCATCTTTTTTATTGAATACTTTTAATTTTAATGTTGTTTAAATACAGTTTTCTGCCTTTTCCTCCCAACCCTCCCCAACACCCTAGCCTTCCCCACTTCCCTCCCCTATTTCCACCCCCCCTTTTTTATCCATGTGTCCTTTATAGTTGTTCATGTAAACCCTTCACCCTTTTCACCCCATTATTCCCTCCCACCTCCCCTCTGGTTACTGTCAATTTGTTCTTAATTCCAATGTCTTTGACTATATTTTGCTTGCTTGTTTGTTTTGTTAATTAGGTTCCTCTTAAAGGTGAGACCACATGGTATTTGTTTTTCACCTCCTGGTTTATTTCACTTAGCATAATGCTCTCCAGTTCCATCCATGTTGTCACAAAGAGTAGGAGCTCATTCTTTCTTTCTGCTGCATAGAATTCCACTGTCTAAATGTACCATAGTTTTGCAATCTGTTCATTTACTGTTGGGCACCTAGGTTCCTTCCAACACTTGGCTATTATAAATTGTGCTGCTATGAACATTGGGGTGCATAGGTTCTTTTGGGTTAGTGTTTCAGGGTTCTTTGTGTATAATCCTAGCAGTGGAATTGCTGGGTCAAAAGACAGATCCATTTTTAGTTTTATGAGAAAATTCCATACTGTTTTCCACAGTGTTTGTACCAGTCTACAATCCCACCAACAGTGTACTAGGGTTCCCTTTTCTCCACAACCTCTCCAACACTTGTTGTTTGTTTCTTTGTGTATGATGGCCACTCTGACTGGTGTGAAGTGGTATTTCATAGTGGTTTTAATTTGTATTTCTCTGATGGCTAATGATACTGAGCATCTTTTCATATGTCTCTGGAAATACCCTCTCTACTTCCTCCTTAGAGATATGTCTGTTCAAATCCTTTGCCCATTTTTTTTTAATTGGGTTGCTTGTCTTCTTAGAGTGGAGTTGTGTGAGTTCTTTGTATATTTTGGAGCTCAAACCCTTCTCTGAGGTATCATTGGCAAATATGTTTTCCCATACAGTTGGTTCTCTTTTCATTTTAATGCTGTTTTCTTTAGCCATGAAGAAGCTTTTTATTTTTATGAGATCCCATTTGTTTATTCTTTTAAAAAAGATTTTATTTATTTATCTTTAGAGAGGAAGGGAAGGAGAGAAGGAGAGGAACATCAATGTATGGTTGCCTCTCATGAGTTCCCCACTGGGAACTGGCCCACAACCCAGGCATGTGCCCTGACTGGGAATTGAACTGCGATACTCTGGTTTGCAGGCCCGTGCTCAACCCATGTTTATTCTTTTCTTTATGTCCCTTGCTCTAAGGGATATCAGTGAAAATATTGCTCCATGGAATATCTGAGATTTTTCTGCCTATGCTCTACTGAAGGACTTTTATAATGTCATAACTTATATTTAAGTCTTTTGTCCACCTTGAATTTATTTTTGTGTATGGTGTCAGTTGGTGATCAAGTTTCATTTTTGGCCATCCAGCTCTCCCAACACCATTTATTGAAGAGGCTGTTTTTGCTCTATTTTATGCTGCTGCCCACACAATTGACCATAGAGACTTAGGTTTATTTCTGGGCTCTCTATTCTGTTTCAGTGGTCCAGTGTCTGTTTCAGTGTCTGTTCTTATGCCATACAAGGCTGTTTTGATTACAGTGGCTTTGTATTACAGTTTGGTATCAGGTATTGTCATTCCTCTTATTTTGCTCTTCTTTCTCAAAATTGCTGCAGCTATTTGGGTTGTTTATGGTTCCATATAAATTTTTGAAGTGTTTGTTCTATATCTGTGAAATATACCATTGGTACTTTAATAGGTGTTGCATTGAATTCATAATTGCTTTGGGTAGTATAAAATTCTGATGATGTTAATTCTTCCAATCCATGAACACGGTATATATTTCCATTTGTTCGTGTCTTCCTTGCTTTCTTTCTTCAGTGTTGTGTAGTTTTCTGAGTATAGGTCTTTTACCTCCTTGGTTAGGTTGATTCCTAGGTGCTTTAGTTCTCTTGTTGTTATATCAAATGGGATTTTTTTCTGATTTCTGTTTTGATATTTTAGTGTTGGTATACACAAATACCTTTGATATCTGAATATTGACTTTGTATCCCACTGTTTTGCCAAATTTGTTTATTAGGTTGAGCAGATTTTTAGTGGAGTCTATAGGATTTTCTATCTTTACTATCATGTCATCTGTAAACAATGAAAGTTTTGTTTCCTCCTTTCCAATTTGTATTCCTTTTATTTCATTTTTTTCTCCGATTGCTGTGACTAGGACTTCCAATACTATGTTGAATAGAAGTGGAGGAAGTGAACAACCTTGGCTTGTTCCTGATCTTGTGGGAAAGTTTTTGGTTTTTGCCCATTGAGTGTGATGTTGGCTGTAGTTATCTCATATATGTCCTTTATTATGTTGATGTATGTTCCCTCAATTCCAACTTTGCTGAGTGGTTAATCATAAATGGGTGCTGTACCTTATCAAGTGATTTTTATGCATCTATTGTCTTTCGTTTTGTTTATGTCATGTATTATGTTTATTGATGTGTGATTATTGTACTGCCCTTGCATCCCTGGGGTGAATCCTACTTGGTCATAATGTATGATCTTTTTAATGTATTGCTGAATGAGGTTTGCCAATATTTTGTTGAGGATTTTAGCATCTATGTTCATTAGCAATATTGGCCTGAAGTTTTCTTCCTTTGCTCTGTCTTTATCTAGTTTTGTGTTTAGGATGATGCTGGCTTCATAAAAAGGGTTTGGGAGTTTTCCTTCTTCTTGGATTTTTTTGAATAGTCTGAGAGGGATAGGGGCAGATCTTCCTTAAATGCTTTGTAAAATTCTCCTGTGAAACTTTCCAGTCCAGGGCTTCTGTGTGTCTTGAGTTTTTTGATTATCACTTAAATTTTGTTAGCTGTTATTGGTCAGTTCAGGCTTTCTGATTCTTCTTTATTCAGTTTTGGAAGATTTTATATTTTTAGAAATTTGTCCATTTCACCTGGGTTTTCAACTTTCTTAGCATATAGTTCATCACAGTAATTTCTTACAGTTTTTTGTATTTCTGTGGTATCAGTTGTAATCTCTCCTCTTTCACTTCTGATTGTGCTAATTTGGGTCCTCTCTCTTTTTTTCTTGATGAGTCTGGGTGAAGGTTTGTTGATTTTGTTTATCTTTTCAAAGAACCAGCTCCTAGATTTATTGATCCTTAGAATTGTGTTTTTAGTCCCTATGTCTTTTAATTCTGCTCTAATATGGGTTATTTCCTTCCTTCTACTTGCTCTGGGCTGTCTTTGTCATTGCTGCTCCAGTTCTTGTAGGTGTAGGGTTAGGTTGTTTGTTTGAAATGTTTCTGTCTTTTGTAGGTAGACCTGTATCACTATGAACTTCCCTCTCAGGACTGTCATCAATGTGTCCCATAAGTTTGGGTATATTGTGAGTTTATTTTCATTTGTGTCCAAAAATTTTTTCATATCTTCATTGGTCTCATTCTTGAGCCATTCACTCAACCTCATGCATGTTAAATAGCATGCTATTAAACAATGAATTCAAGACTGAATTCTATCTTTATAAAAAGTTCCAATTGACTCATAAATGATGCAGGTGAATTTTCCTTGAATTCCAGAAACTTGGATGTCTTGCTTTCAGACTTTCTGTTTGAGCACTATTTCGGATGTTTCTGCAGCTTTAGTGGATTGAGGATTGAAAATACTTCTGCTTTCTCTTATGAAATTTTAACTGCCATTATTCCAGGCTTACTCCATTTGGTGTCTAGGATATATATGTGGATATATGCACATTTCAGAATATTTCTCCAATTCAAGTGGGCATTACTTTCATCAAAGACCTTAAGTCGTTGCCTTCCCCAGTATGCCTGCTTTTCCCCAAGTCAGTCTCATATCCTTCTAACAAATGGAAGGGAAAACAGAGATGAGACCTGTGAGTTTTCAGGAGAAAGAATCTTTTCTGGAATTCTAATTACTCTTTTTTTCTCTTTCTCTCTCAAAGAATTTTCTCTTTTGTCTTCTATTCTGCTATATTCCTATTCATCTTTGGAGATAATTAGTTCAGAGTCATTATGATTATTTTGTCTTCTATTTCACTTTTTAACCAGCAGAAGAAACAGAATGGCAAAATCTGATAGAATTTTTATCTCTATAGAGCCTTCAAGGTAGTTGGAGCATTTATTTTCACAGATGTTTAATTTATTTCTGGACTGCCTACACATCATTTTAATTCACTCTGTTCAAAATTTGAGCAGGTTTATACAGATTTTATTTTTCTGTACTGCTTTGGGTGAGGTGGGGCACTGAGTCATGGGAATCTCTTCCATCTCTCACTGAAATAAAGAACAAAATGTCAGTAACCAGGGGGTGGGGGAAGGGTCATCAAGGAACATGTATAAAGCATCCATGGACAAAGCCAAAGGAGGGTACAATTGAGGGTGGGAGGTGGGGATGGGTGGGATGGGGGTGTAATTGTGGGAGGAAAATGGAGACAAGTGTATTCAAACAACAATAAAATGCGGGGGCATTATTTGTGCCAGACCCCTGTACATGTAATTTTTATTATATTTCAAAATCCTGGTATATCAAATATAATATCTATGTAATAGTAAAAAAAGATCTTCCATCTCTCACTTCTATCATTGCCAGTTTTCAAATATTAGAACATGGAGTGTTGTCTTCTTTTCTCATTTAACTTCTGATGGTCAACTCTTTTTCTGTTATTTAACTCTAGTCCAATTTTCCAGTTTAAAAAGGAAAGAGGCTGAATGTAGCACCATTCTTTCATTTTACTCCAGACATACAAGAGTAATTAATTTAAACTAATAATATATCAGTGCATAGACAGTTACAGTTTATCATTACAAAAGGCTGTGATATGTAGCAAACACAATTCATAGTCACAGCTTACCATTTTAATTCAATCATAATATTTGCATAATGCTATATTATGCTACCAAATCAATGTGCCAAAACAGTCTAGCAATATTATTTCCTCAACAACCTTTAAAAATGTTAATTAGTAATAAAAAGCTGCATGAATACTTAGTTTTTATAAATTTTGAAGCTCAATTTCAAAAGAAATGAACAGTGCAGGCTCATCAAAAGTACCTAGATCCATCTATGTTGCCATAAATAGCAGTGTTTCATCTTTTCTTTTAGCTGAGTAGTATTCCATTATATACATGTACCACATATTATTTATTCAATCATCCATTGAAGGACACTTAGGTCACCCCAATAAAGTGTATCTGTAAATTAGATCAATTAATCTAGAAACTAGATGAATGTGATCATATACAATCTAACAAAATTTTGGTTTCCTTATTTCTCATCTACAGAAGAATTACTATACTACCCAAAATTCCTTTCATTTTTTAGCACAGTAGGAATTTATCTTCTAGCACAGTAGGAATTTGCAAGTGAGTGAAGGATGAAAGTTGGAAAGGAAAACTCGGGGTTCTAGATAGCAAAGATCTACTATTATACTTCATGCAGGCTGCTTCATTGTGCCACACCCAAAGAGAAATACAACCTCAACAGCATTTACTGCTGTCCAAGTCCAGAGTGTGGCTGGATATGCAGAGGAATTCCCGCTCCCTAAAACCTCTCCTCTCAGATCATATGTTTTCTCCTGATTTGTGCCTGGACTCCAGGTTAAGATCTTCATTGCCCATTTGGAATTTTTAAAAAGCCTTATTGTATTTTTTTCTATTACCATTTTGTCCCCTTATACCACCCCCATCAATCACCACACTGTTGTCCATGTCCATGAGTCCTTTTTCCTTTTTGCTCAATCCCTCAACCCCCTAACTACTCCTACTAGCTGTTATCCTGCTCTCCATCCATGAGTCTGTCTCCATTTTTTTTTTGTTAGTTCAGTTTGTTCATCAGATTTCACTTATGAGTGAACTCATATAGTATTTGTCTTTCTCTGACTGGACTTACTCTTGAGAGTTGTTACCTGGACTAAGCTGTATTGGGCATTTAGACACCCACAGACTGCACTGTACATAGACTTTCTACCTGGTCATGGTAGAATCCTCTTCAGCTGGTGGGAACAACCCAAACGAATTCATGTCTTATAGTTGTTCTACATTTTGGATTTCAATTCAGTAAGTCTGTGTGTGGCCTGATATTCTACATTTGAAACAGTCTCCAAGGTTATGATGACATTTCTCATCCATGGAACACACTCTAAGAAGCATTGATAATAATATACAAAATGAGAAGGCAAATTCACCCCTTATATGCCAGTGCTAGAATGAGTTGGTCTTAAATGATGTCTTGCTACATTTCTGCAGTTTTTAAATATCTTTATCTTTTAAGATTTTATTTATTTATTTTTAGAGAGAAGGGAAAGGAAGGAGAAAGAGAGGGAGAAAAACATCAATGTGTGGTTGCCTCTCATGTGCCTCCACCGGGGACCTGACCCGCAACCCAGGCATGAGCCCTGACTGGGAATCAAATAGGCAACCCTTTGGTTCGCAGCTCATGCTCAATCCAGTGAGCTACGCCAGCTAGGGCTATTTAATATCTTTAGAAGTAAAGAATTTGTGAGTTTCAGATAAACCTTAAGCACAGTTTAGAATAATCTACTACATTAGGGGTCCCCAAACTCTGACTGAGGACTGGTACTGGTCCAGGCCTGTTAGGAACTGGACTGCACAGCAGGAGATGAGCTTGAATGTAACACACTTTAATCATCCCAAAACCATTCCTCCCAACCCAGGTCTATGGAAAATTTATCTTCCATGAAAATGGTCCCTGGTGCCAAAATAGTTGAGGACCACTGCACTGCATAACCAAACACACATACACCAGGCAATGCACCAGGCAACACCTTACAAAGAGTAACTCAATTGTTTTAGGAAGCTCTAGTTTAAAACAGTGGCACACTTTTAGCAGTTTATCACTAAAAAGATAAGATGGCAATAAGATGTCAATAAGATGGCAAGACCTGAGAAAATCACCACAGATGAAGGTGGGCTGAGTAAGTCATAGGAGCTTGGCTTTCACCACACTCTGTTGTGTGGCCTCATGAGATGAGGATTGCCTGAAAGTAGGAGGCTGACCCTTTGAACTGGTTCCATTGACTTACTCCTGGACATGAGACAAACATACACTCAAGACAGCACCTTGGCAGCCAGGGCCCTTTGGTGGGTGCTACTCCCAGAAGATACAAGAGTCTTACTGTACCTCCTTATTTGTCCTAACTCAGGCAATTTCTTTCTTTTAAAATATGTTTTATTCCTAGCTGGTGTAGCTCAGTGGATTGAGCGCAGGCCTGTGAACCAGACAATCACGGTTCGATTCCCAGTCAGGGCACATGCCCGGGTTTCAGGCTGGTTCCCTGCGGGCCAGTTCCCAGCAGGGGACCCACGAAAGGCAACCATACATTGATGTTTCTCTCCCTCTCTCCTTTTCTTCCCCTCTAAAGACAAATAAATAAATAAAAATAAAATCTTAAAATATATTTTATTGATTATGCTGTTACAGTTGTCCCATTTCCTCCTTCACTTCCCTCCACCCTGCACACCCCTCCCACCCACATTCCCCCCCTTTAGTTCATGTCCATGTGTCATAAGTTCTTTAGCTTCTACATTTCCCCTACTATGTTTGCCCTCCCCCTGTCCATTTTCTACCTACCATCCATGCTACTTATTCTCTCTACCTTTTCCCCCTCTCTCCTCCTCCCATTCCCCTATTGCTAACCCTCCACGTGATCTCCATTCTGTGTTTCTGATCCTGTTCTAGTTGTTTGCTTAGTTTGCTTTTGTTTTAAATGTGGCTGTTAATAACTGTGAGTTTGCTGTCTTTTTACTGTTCATATTTTTTATCTTTTTTTTGTAGATAAGTCCTTTGAACAATTCATATAAGGGCTTGGTGATGATGAACTTCTTGAGTGTGACCTTATGTGAGAAGCACTTTATCTGCCCTTCCATTCTAAATGAAAACTTTGCTAGATAGAGCAATCTCGGATGTAGGTCTTTGCCTTTTATGACTTGGAATACTTCTTTCCAGACCCTTCTCACCTTGAAGGTCTCTTTTGAGAGATCAGCGGACAGTCTGATGGGAACTCCTTTGTAGGTAACTGTCCCCTTATCTCTTGCTGCTTCTAGCATTGTCTCCTTCATTTTAATATTGGCTAAGGTAATTATGATGTGCCTTAGTGTGTTCCTCCTTGGTCCAACTTCTTTGGGACTCTCTCAGCTTCCTGGACTTCCTGGAAGTCTATTTTCTTTGCCAGATTGGGGAAGTTCTCCTTCATTATTTGTTCAAATACCTTTTCTACTTGTTGCTGTTCCTCTTCCCCTTATGGTATCCCTATAATTCAGATGTTGTAACGTATAAAGATGTCCTGGAGGTTCCTAAGCCTCTCCTCATGTTTTTGAATTCTTGTTTCTTCACTCTTTTCTGTTTGGCTGTTTCTTTCTTCCTTCTGGTCCACTCCACTGATGTGAGTCCCAGTTTTGTTTCCATCACTATTGGCTCCCTGTCTATTTTCCTTCATTTCACTTAGTGTAGCATTTATTTTTTCATCTAATTTGGGACCAAAATCAACCAATTCTGTGAGCATCCTGGTCACCAGTACTTTGAACTGTGCACCTGATAGGTTGGCTATCTCTTAGTTGCTTAGAAGTATTGGCTCTGGGGCTTTGATCTGGATTTCAGTCCCTTCTGCTGCTTCCCAGAAACAAATTGGGCCCTTCTGGTGCTGGTTTCTTGGTGGGTGGGCTTGTGGATGTCCTAAGACCCTGTGGGTTTATCCAACAAACTCTCCTGTGAGGCTGGGAGTCTCTTTTGGCACCTCAACATCCACAAGTGGTTTTGATCAGTGTTTTTAGGCTTTATTTCCCAGCACTGGGGCCCTGGGTTGCGTGGTCTGTCTTACTGCTGTTTTTTTCCTGGTTTGTCTGTGTGAAAATATGTGAGCACGGTCAACCAGCCACTTTGCCTGCCTCACTAGGTCTGCTCATTGCTACCCCAAGTCTGGAGTCTGCTAGCCACTGCATTTTCCCAGCTGATCCCTCTCCTCTGGCCACCAACTCCACCCCTCTTACCGGTCTGGATGAATGGTTGCTGGACTTTCATACAGTTCAGTTTTCTGCCAGTTCTAGGTGCTTTTTTGTTTCTAAATTTTTGTCGCCCTTAATTTTGGTTGTGTGAGGAGGCACAGTGTGTCTACCTATGCCTTGGACAGAAGTAGAAAATTTCTTACTCCCATTACACACCAAGCTACTCATGCCCACATTATATACACAATGCCTTGGAGGATGTAGAACTCATGGGAAAACACAACAAAAAAATACACCACATTTGTCTAGATCATTAAAATTACAACTTCTGCTATTGAGAGTATTTTTCTGTGACCCTTATTCATACCAAGCCAATTTTCCCAGGGCTATTTTTTCACATCAATATTTTCTTGATGGACTTCTGCCAAGGTGGAGGCGTAGGTGGAACCACCTTGCCTCTGTGCACAACCAAATCTAAGAACAACTATTTTTAACAACGATAAACACAACCAAGCCACACAGAAAATCGACAATACGGAGTCCAAAGACAACTAAATGCTCAGCTAAACCGGTAAGAGAAGCAAAGCCAGCAGCAGAGCAGGTTGGCAAGAAAAAATCCCCGGGTGGTGCGCAAGCAGCCGAAGGCGCTGATCTCGGGCTAGCTACGGGAGCACACAGGGAAGAGGCGCGGCGGGCTGTCTGCGGTCAGTCGGTCACGCATCTGCGTGCAGATAAACCAGTGAGAAGGGAAACCTGCGCAGGGCAGCAGGCTCGCACAATTCCGATCGGATAAACAGGCCCGGGGGGAGTGGTGTGACTGGACGGACTGGGCTAGTGGAAAGGACTGCCATTGCTCCCTCTCTGACCATGCCCCCACACACAGCGTCACAAACCAGCGACCTGGGTCGCCCTGTCCTGGTAAACAACTAAGGCTTCGCTCTGCTTACTTAATGGCACGAATAGACCAAAAATGGCTCTAGGACAACTCAGAGCCCCAGAACCGATAGATCTAAGCGATGAAGAAATAGCCAGTCTTTCAGATGCACAGTTCAAAACACTGGTTAACAGGATCCTTACAGAACTGGTTGATTTTAGTCACAAATTAGAGAAACATATGGAAGCTAAACTAATTGAAATGAATGGTAATACAAAGGAAACCAATAGTAATGGAAAGGAAACTGCAACTCAAATCAAGGGAGTGAACCAGAAGGAAGAAAAAAGTGACCAAACAGGAAAATGTGAAGAAACAAGAATTCAAAAAAATGAATAGAGACTTAGGAACTTCCAGGACATCTTTAAACACTCCAACATCCGAATTATAGGGGTACCAGAAGGGGGAAAGACACAGCCACCAGTGGAAAACTTATTTGAACAAATAATAAAGGAGAATTTTCCCAATCTGGCAAAGGAAATAGACTTCCAGGAAATCCAGGAAGCTCAGAGAGTTCCAAAGAAGTTGGACCCAAGAAGGAACACACCAAGGCACATCATCATTACATTAGCCAAGATTAAAATGAAGGAGAGAATCCTAGAAGCAGCAACACATAAGGGGACAGTCACCTACAAAGGAGTTCCCATCAGACTGTCAGCTGACTTCTCAAAAGAGACCTTACAGGCAAGAAGGGGCTGGAAAGAGGTATTCCAAGTCATGAAAACCAAAGACCTACAACCAAGATTGCTCTACCCAGCAAAGTTTTCATTTAGAATGGAAGGACAGATAAAGTGCTTCTCAGATAAGACCAAATTCAAGGAGTTCATCATCACCAAGCCCTTATTATATGAAATGTTAAAGGGACTTATCTAAGAAAAAGAAGATAAAAAAGATGAACAGTGAAAGGACAGCAAACTCACAGTTATTAACAACCACACCTAAAACAAAAGCAAACTAAGAGGACAGCTAGATCAGGAGCAGAACCATAGAAATGAAGATCACATGGAGGGTTAGCAACAGGGGAGTGGGAGGAGGAGAAGGGGGGAGAAGGTACAGAAAATAAGTAGCATAGACAGTAGATAGAAAATAGATAGGGGGAGGGTAAGAATAGTAGGGGAAATACAGAATCTAAAGAATTTGAGACACGTGTTCATGAACTAAAAGGGGAAATGGTGGGGGAGGGGTATGCAGGGTGGAGGGAAATGGAGGGGGGAATAGAACAAATGTAATGGCATAATCAATAAAAAAGTTAAAAAAAATAAAACACTAGGTCTGCGCAGAACAGCAAAAAAAATATTTTCTTGAAAAGATTAGATTCCTTGGTCAATTTTAAATTAATGAGTTATTGTTAGTTTTATATTTTGATGATTACTTCTATCAGGTCTATTTTTCTCAATTATTTCAGTTTTAACACTTTCTGCATGACTTTATGTTTTTTGTTTTTCTTCTACAACAAATTTTATCATGTTAATTTACCAACAATATCAACTTCATTTTGTGTTAATAATTTCTCCCAGTCATATCCATTGTCAATTAATTGGTTTGCACTTATTTCTTAGCTAATTCATTTTATAAAATGTCATCAACAGAATTTCTCTTTTGTCCAGGACTTATCTATTTTATTACCAGTCTACCTCTTTGGTGTATTTCTGGTGATTCTGAATATTGTTCACTATGCCCAATGGCAATAGAAAAAATAGCAAATAGCAGAAGTCAAAACAGGGGGATAAAAACCAAAATGATTGCTTGAAAAATTTCTTCATCTTGAAGATAAAACAGCTTTGGCTGAGCCCCATTCACAAAGTAACATGAGACCCATTATGATCTGTGTTAAGTCATACTGCAGCAATTGGACACAGCAAACATGTCTCAAACAACTGACTTGAAATAAATATTTATTTCTTGTTTATGGTTCATTAATCAACTGGCTTTTCTGGGCTGGGTTCTGGGCTTTATGTCAGTTCCAGGTTTGGTCCACATATTTTCACTTGGGGACCTTGGTTGAATGAGACATGGCTACCGAGGGCATCCTCTTCTCATGGGAAACTAAAGAAGGCAAGCTGAAACATGGCCTCTGTTCAGAGTTGTTGCACTCTCCCTTTCACCTACATTCCAATAGTCACAGTCAGTCACATAGTCAAACCTAAAATAAAAAGGTTTGAAACTAAAGTCCTCCCATAGTGAAACCATGCCAAGGCCAGGGAGAGGCAAAAGAATTGCAAACAAATAATGTAATCTATCATACAGGCTATCTCAAGTATAAAGGGCTGACATTTCCATAGACAAGATGTCTACTTTGTTGCACACAAAAAATTTTATTTTGTAGTGATCCCATGTTTCTGTCTATAAAAGAAAATCAACTGACATAATTTCTACATTGAATTAATCCTCACTGGGCACCACGTACAATAACTAATAATAATTTTTAAAAACCCAGAGTTTTTCTTGAACAAAACTTCTTATTCTGATTAGCTACATTCAGAACGATTCCCTTCTAATTGCCTATAACTAGAGCCCTGTGCTTTACTGTGCTTCTCTCTCCATCACCTGAAACCCCCAAGAACAGTCTGCATTTACTGAGCTTGGAGTCAGCTATTAGATTGGTGAAATGACAAAATGGCAATCTATGGGGACCTGCCCTGGATGAAGGGCTGTAACCTGAAGTGAAAGAAAAGGTACACTGAAGAAAGAAATGATAATATGATTTGATGGTAGACTGAGTACTATAATAAAGGAAAGCAGGGGTCAAGGAGGACTGCAAGATTGCTAATTTGGAACAGTGTAAGATCAGTGGTATCACTAAAAAAAGGAAATTATTGTAAAGGGCTATTCTAATGTTGGACCCAGCTGTGACATAGCAGCCAAGTTGTTATATTAGTGTGTCATTGGGGGAAAAGTCTGGTGATGTAGCATTGAGAATCATAAGCAATTTTTACATTTTAGAAATAGTTGTCTTTACATTCAGTTATTTCATCCCTGCTGATGTTAATTGAAAATTAAGAAATAAGTTTCTAAAAGAAGGAAGGGACAGAATCTCCCCCAATTGACCTAATTTTCTGCCTTTTTTGTGGGGGGTACTTTTTGTCTTTTTTTTTTTTTCAGGAAAAAGTAGTACTGCAATTGCCAGGAATATCTTGAAGACTTTCCTAATATGGCATCTCCCCTCCACTGCCACCACTCTACCCATCAGCTGTGTCCCAATCGTCAGATTTCTCACATGAAAGTTTAACTCATTTTTTTGGTCTCATTGCTTCTGTGTTTAATAAATTTAGAATCAGTTAAACTCCCTTAAAATACATATGTTTCAAGTGAGTTGGCTAAAACAAGAGATCATTGTAGTTTCAGTTCAGTTAATGCCTTAAGTATTCTGCCAATAGAAATATTTTAACCCCTAGGACACTTCTGGCCAAGATGGAGGCATAGGTAGATAGATTTTTGCCTGCTCACAAAAGAAGGACAACCATGAATTTAAAAACAAAAAATAACCATAATTTCCAGGTTTTGAAATGTATGAAAGTTGAACTGTATAAAAGAAGTGAAATAAGAAACATGCATCCAGACCAGTAGGAGGGCAGGCAGGGTGGAGAGGAATCACAGCAAGGTGGTGGCTGGAAGATTGGGGTGGGCAAGGTGGCAGCTGGTTGACTGGGTGAAGAGACAGTTGGCAGTGGGCAGTGGGCCATCCCACATTTACATGTGGATAAACCAGGAGGAACAATTGGGGAGCAAGAGAGACCACACAACCCAGGGTTCCAATGCCAGGATAAAAGCACAAAACTTCTGACTGGAAAAAAAACGGTGGGGGTTGAGGCAGCAGGAGAAACTCCTAGCCTCACAGGAGAGTTAATTGGAAGACCCATATAGACTGTACACAAAACCACTCACCTGGGAATCAGCACCAAAAGGGCCCAATTTGCTTGTGGGTAGCAGAGGAAGTGACTGAAACAGGCTGAGAGCTGAGCAAGTGGCATTGTTCCCTCTCAGACCCTTCCCCCACATATGGCACAACAATGCAGTGATGTGGGTTGCCCCAACCTGGCAAATGCCTGCAGCTGTGTAATATGCCTAAAGCTGTTGCCCCAACCTGGAAAATGTCCCTTACTGTGTAATAGGTGCACGGAGACAAAATATATGGCCCAAATAAAAGAACAGATGAAAGCTCCAGAAAAAAAAAAACACCTAAGTGATGAAGAAATAACCAACGCATCACATGCCAAGTTCAAAACACTGATACTCAGAATGTTAACAGAAATGGTTGAGTATGGTCTCAAATAGAGAAATGAGTGAAGGTCATGCAAAGTGAATTAAAGGAATATGTACAGGGAACCAACAGTGACAGAAGAAAATCAGTACTCAAATCAACGGTTTGGAGCAGAAGGTAGAAAAACATTCAATCAGAAAACAATGAAGAAACAAGAATTGAAAAAATGAGGAGA
The DNA here is from genome assembly GCF_021234435.1 of Artibeus jamaicensis. NCBI lineage: Eukaryota > Metazoa > Chordata > Mammalia > Chiroptera > Phyllostomidae > Artibeus > Artibeus jamaicensis. The sequence continues at coordinate 44,130 of NW_026521755.1, forward strand.
GGCTTAAGAATCTCTGGGACAACTTTAAGCATTCCAACATCTTAATTATAGGGGTGTCAAAAGGAGAAGAGGAAGAGCAAGAAATTGAAAACTTATTTGAAAATATAATGAAGGAGAACTTCCCTAATCTGGCAAAAGAAATAGACTTCCAGAAAATCCAGGAAGCTAAGAGAGTCCCATAAAAGTTGGACACAAAGAAGCACACACCAAGGTACATCATAATTACATTACTCAAGATTAAAATAAGGAGAGAATCTTAAAAGCAGCAAGAAAAAAGGAGTTGCCTACAAAGGAGTTCCCATAAGACTATCAGCTGATTTCTCAAAAGAAACCTTGCAGGCCAGATGGGGCTAGAAAGAAGTATTCAAAGTCCTGAAAGGTAAGGACCTACATCCAAGATTACTCTATCCAGCAAAGCTACCATTTAGAATGGAAGGGCAGATAAAGTGCTTCTCAGATAAGACAAAATTCAAGGAGTTCATCATCACCAAACCCTTATTATATGAAATGTTAAAGGGACTTATCTAAGAAAAAGAAGAGGATAAAAAATATGAACAGTAAAGTGGAAACGAATTCACAACTGTCAACAACCAAACCTAAAAAAAAGGAAAAGAAAAACAAACTGAGCAAACAACTAGAACAGGAATAGATTCACAGAAATAGAGATCACATGGAGGGTTATCAGCAGGGAGTGGGAGGAAAGAAAATAGGGGAAAAGGTATAGGAAGTAGGAAGCATAAATGGTAGGTACAAAATAGACAGCAGGGGTTAAGAATAGTATGGGAAGTGGAGAATCCAAAGAACTTATATGTATGACCCATGGACATGAACCAAGGTGGGCGAATGATGGTGGGCGGGGATACAGGGTGGAGGGGAATAAAGGGGAGAGAAAAATGGGACTACTTTAACAGCATAATCAACAAAATACATTAAAATTAAAACAAATGACATACTGAGTAAAGCAACAGATACGCATCAAGCTTTGTGTTAAGCTAGAACATCCCTCTGTGGAATCTATTCAGATGATTCAGAAGGCCAAAGCTATGGGCAACTGTTGATAGGCAGCCTCATCATGACAATGTGCCCCCTCATGCATCATATCTCATGCAGCGTTTTTTGGGAAACATCAAATCACCTAGGTGACTCAGCTCCTCTATAGCCCAGATCTGGCACCCTGAAACTTCTGGATTTCCCCCAAACTAAAATTATCTTTGAAAGGAAGAGATTTCAAACCATTGATAAGACTCAGGAAAATATAATGGGGCAGCTGATGGCAATTAGGAGAACAGTGTGAGGTCTCAAGGTATCTACTCTGAAAAGAGTAGTCATTGTCAAATGACCTAGTCATTGTCTTATGTATAATGTTTCTGGTACCTTGTGTCTTCTTCAAGAAGTTAGTCCACTTTTCATAAAAAAGTATTTTAACCCATAAATCACTCAAGTCCCAGAAGGCCATTTGTGCCACCATTTAAGTGTATAGATTAACATTTACTTAATTATATTTTTAATATGAGTGTAAAAAGCAGCTTTATCCTGGTAAAAAGCACAAAAGTACTACAATCATATATACACATTAGATTCATTCCTTCTTTCTGTCCTTGTACTGGGGATACAGCAGCAAGAAAAGTGAAACATTTGGTCTGATCTACATTCTAGAGAGAAAAGACAATGCTATATATATATATAGTGGTAATAAGAGCTCTCTGGGAGAACTGTCTTAGGGAAAGTGAAGAGCAAATTACATATTACCTTACATTTTAAGACTATTTGCCAAAGATATTGTAAAATTTTCTTTTGTGGCAATACTTGGTAAATTTTGGAATTATGACATTAATTGTATTAATTGAATACAAATGAGACTTTAATTTCATTAAAAATTTTAACATCTACTCTATTAACCAGGGGCTTGTAATGTAATTGGAGGTATGAAACAAGCACTTTTTCAGGAACATATTAAAGAAGTTCTCCCAGGAGAAACCGGTGAAGTGATAGAGAAGCAATTAGAAGGGAGAGAAATCAAGCAAGGGTGTGATTTCTGGCCAGGACCTCTCTAAGAGGTGCTATGGAGCATTAGAAGCTGGACTTTCATCTTCCCATACTCACCAGTCTTTGCTAATGTCCACACCAAGAGGTCTTAAACTCAAGGACATTTCCAACTCTGCATATGTGGGCAAAGTAGATCCAGTAACCCAATGATAGGCTTTCAAAGAGAGTCAAGGTAAAGATCATTAACAGCAAAAACAAACAGGAACCAAGGAAGAGGTGATAAAGTGGTAGAAGAGATCAAGAAGACAGGGTCACAGCAACTATGGCATCTGTAGGTAGGAATGTTGTGTAGCAGTCTGTGTGGCCCAGTTGAGTCAATAACCATTGATGATGTGCTTTGGTGGGTTCCTCTCTGGGCCCAACTTCTTTGCGACTCTCTGGGCTTCCTGGACTTCCCAGAAGTCTATTTCCTTCACCAGGTTGGGAGTTCATCATCACCAAGCCCTTATTATATGAAATGTTAAAGGGACTTATCTAAGAAAAAGAAGATAAAAAATATGAACAACAAGATGACAAGAAACTTGCAACTATTAACAAGCAAACCTAAAAGAAATGAAAACAAAAACTAAGCAAACAACCAAAACAGGAACAGAATCGGAGAAATGGACATCACATAGAGGGAGGTTAGTGGGGAAGGGGAAGGGAGGAATAGCAGGGAAAAGGTAAAGGGAAGAAGAAGCATAATTAGTAGGCATAAAATAGATGGGAAAAGATAAAAATGGTATAGGAAACAGAGGACTCAAAGAACTTATATGTCCATGGATATGAACTAAGGGAGGGAATGCTGGAGGGTTGTAGGGGCAAGGTGGAGGGAAGATATGGGGGGGGGGATTGGGAAAACTGCAATAGCATAATCAATAAAAATACTTTAAAAAGTAGATAACCATTGCATCCAGACCAGGCCAACCTAGCTCAATAGTCCTCCTTTTTTCACTTTCAATAATATCCATTTCTTACCTTTGCAAGTGAATTCAGTATAGTCAATAGTAATTCTTCCTCCTCTTTAAGGAGAAAACTTTTAATATAATTGCCTTTGGTTTTATGGCTTCTTTTCTGAATATAATAGTTTCTTTTAAATAATCCACTTCTACATCTTATTTCTAACTAAGTATATGTCTGTATTGTACAGAGATGGAGATGGACTTTTGTGAAGAGGTCAGTTTACAACACTGGACACAGAAATGTGAAATTAGTTGCCTGAGTGATACACTGGACTCTGTGTCACTTTCTTTTAATACAAGTGGATTTCTACAGAGATGAGTAACTTTCACTTTCCTTAAGAGGAAATGCCATCTGTTAGCACCCTGGGAAGTAGCATTGATATATGATTCATTAGCTTATGTTTATTCTAATATAACCTGTGAGTTAAAAATCATTTTTTCAGATATTTGTGGACCTCATGAGTCATTTTAGAATAGTCTTCCTTTATTTCCATTTTATTATTTGGCTCCAGAAACAAAATTAGAAGCTAAAGTGAATATTTTCTGGTCCACACTGTCTCTTGGTTCCTTATGCTTAATATCAAGTATTTGCAATTAAATAAAGGAAAAAAAAGAATTTCAAAAAGTAATAACATTCAAAACTTAAAAAGCTTAGAAAAAGTTGACTTTCTAGTACATGGAGTATTTATTCATATACAACTCATGTTTTCTCTTGAAGCCAGGAAAAACATTCACATTGCCGGCTCTTGCCCCATCTAATACAGCAGATCCTCTAGCGTCTTGTAAAGCAAACCTGATACATACTCTGGCCACCCATAGCAGTGTGGCACACTTGTTCACAAGCATTGTCAAAAGACAAGTGGCTGCCTTCATTTTCTTCCTTTCCTACTCCAAACCTCATCAGTGGTGTCCACTAAGGCTTCAAATGTTGGGGAAGTTCCAAATGTTGGGGAAGTCTCTCTCATCCCTAGAACTGGCAATAGAGCTGCCCCTTGAAGTCCATTACTGTTAAATACAGATGGTTCTTGACTGATGTTCAGGAAACTTCTCCAAAACTGAGCTCAAGAAGCAGTGAAGTAGTGCCAGAAATTCCGGAGCCCTTAAATTTCTGGAGCTATTTTGTGGTTGAGCAGAAATAAGGAGATAATATTTCTCCAAATTTTATACTACATGCTGTTACCCAAGTAATATTAAATATTGAGGTTTTGGCATTTATATTAGTATTTGCTTATAAAGCTCCTTCTCCCCAAGATAAAAGATGAAAGAGTTCTTCACAGAATATTTGCAAAATGGTGGGCAACATGACTTCATTCCCTGATTTTATAGTAAAACCTTCACTAATTCCCAATACTTTTGGGGTTATGTTAGACCTTTGATTGAGGGAAGAAAGGACGAGAAAGAGGACACAACAATGAAGTAAAGGCATGCATAGGCTCCATAAAGAAAACCCACTTAATAAGTACATGGAAAGAAGGGAGTCTTCTTCTGAATACATTATAAAATATATTCAGAATGTATTTTTCTTCTAAATATATGGTTTGAGGAAAATTAGCTATTGCAGCTCCAACCCAAGTGTCAGGTGCTGTGAAAACTAGAGATGCATTCCTTTGTGTAAAAATATATTAAAAGTGTCTTTGTCAGTCAGCTTCTTCCCACCCACTGTATGTTTCTCCAGCTCCCATAATGGTTAGAGAATGTCAAAGAAAATTTATTTTAAGCTGTCTGTCAGAGTAATGAATATTTTGTGGCTGCAGGCTGTGTCATAATGAACTCCAGTTATAAAAGGTGAAAGGGGGCATGAAACTTACTGAGAAGTTTTAAGATTGAAACATTTGCCTCCATATTTGGCTAACAGCAGGATAAGAATAATGTCAAAGGAAGAAAAATGTTGAAAAGCCTTGGGATTCTTGAGTCAGAAAGGGGAAATCTTGGCAATAAGACATGTAGAAAGTCTGGGATTATCATCAGTACTGAGGAAACAAGGTAGAAATTAGATCAATCCACACCTCAGCAGAAAGGGATGATAGATTTGAACATGACACTGCCTAACACAACTCCCCAAGCTTAACCACCTACAACAGTAAGCATAAATTTAGGCCATGAGTTTGTAGGCTTATAATTTGTGCTGAGCTCATCTGAGTGGGTCCTCTGCTCTTGGCTGGGTTCACTCCCATGTGTGAGGGACGGCTTGCTATTGGATGACAGCAACTGCCTTTACCTGGGGTCAATGAGGTGACTTGGCCCTAGCGTACATACCTATTATCCTTCAACCGACCCAGGTGTTCATGGCAAAGATAGCGATGCAAGAGAGAGCAAGGTAAAATATGCAAGACCCATTTTAAATTTTTACTTGCATTGTGTCTGCTAACATCCTATTGTGCAAAACAAGTCACAAGGATGAGCCCAAGGTCAAGGAGTGAGGCAGGTTTTCCATGGTGGGAAAGTATCATACTGTAAAGTCTCATGGAGAAGGAGTGGAAGCAAAAAGAGAAAATTAGGACATTTTTGCAATCTACACTTATGTTGATCTGTCAGTTCTGTGTTATCAGACTTTGTAAAAAAAAAATGGTGGCGTGACAGAGACCAGAAACTATTTATAGTTAGAATATAGCCGAGTGCCCAGAAAGCCTATTACACAAAAGATCTTTGTAACCAGTGGTACAGAGGCGAAAAATAACACCAGTTCTAAGCATCAATATACCTCAATCTTTTTCCACATATACCTTTAAATAGAGTACCCCATGTTTATTATTTAACATTTGCAAAATACTTCTCTATGTGCCATATGCCTCACAACAATATTTAGGAAATATCCTCACTAGAGAGAGTTGTGCTATGCTTATTTCAGCTTATTAAGGAGTTGGTTGAGATGGCAGATGTGTCCCAGCAACACCAAACTAAGTAGCTGAAATGTGGAAAGCTTCAATGGTCCCCTGGGGATGCAGTTGTTACAAGCAAAGGTACTTCTGACTGAACTGACTAATTGGACTGAAGTAAATAAACCAAACAGATGTTTAGCAACATGCTTTCACATCTTCAAAGAATGCTAAGAATTTTCAAAAGACTAATCTGTTTGCTTCAGGTTGCAATAGATGATTTGGTATTATAACTAATGACCTATACGTTTTATTATGGTGAATCACCAAGTGTTCTGACATATATAGACCCAGTAAACTTGGGGTATCATACTATTGTAAATGGGATTCTTTCAGAAGCAGATTCTGAGCACAAATTCCTGGGAAAGTGTTTTATCTAAGAGGCGATTCCAGGAAACACTGGAAGTGAAATAGGGAAGGGGCATTACCAAAAAAGTGTCCCTTAGTAAGCCAGTTACTATTGTGAGTGACTGTAGCTTCACCCCATGGAGAACTCTGGGTCTTTGTAGGACACACAACTCAAAATTACCCTGCCTGCAGGGCAAGGGACCTGGGATATTTGTCACCTGAATCTTGTTTGTCACTTGCCGACTCCTCTTCCTGAGGTATATTAATTTCTTGACACCTCTGATATGCCATGTTCTTGGGCAGATGTTAGGTGAAATGATTCCTTGTACTTACCATATTTTTCAGAGTATAAGATGCACTTTTTACCACATTTTTTCTTCAAAAATTTTGTTTCTATTTTCCTCCTCTAAATTTTTTTCCTATTTTCCTAGGTGTGTCTGTTTTTTGGATCATAAGACACACCTAGGTTTTAGAGAAGGAAAATAGAAAAAAAAATTTGAAGCAAAAAATATGGTAGAAAAATGCATCTTATACTCTGAAAAATATGGGTAACTTGACTAATGCAATCTTAGAAGCAAGCTGACTGACACGATGTTTACCTAGAAGGGGTGGACCTTAACACTTGAAAAAAAAAGGTCCTTGGATCGATAAGTGGGTCCATAAAGCTGTACTGCTTTGGATTATAAAGCTAGTATATTAAAAAGCATGTACCTGTGTCTACAGGCTACAGTATTAGCAAGTTCTACTTGGCTATACACAAAACAAGCCTTATCCACTTATTGGCACAGTGAGCCACTGTCTTGCTGCCACCCAAGGCTCTGCTTCTGTCTGCAACCTCCCTTAATAAACGCTTTGCTTAATTCTGGAATTGTCAGCTTCTGTCTTTGGTTTCTTGGCTCCAGGACATTTTCACAATAGCCAACCAGCTTTCTGCATCTTCAGAGAAAGTGCCCACCTAAGATTTAGGTGTTGCAGTTGAAAGTAGATAGGTATGCTAAAGTGCCAGGCCCCAGGGGATATGAGTAGAGGGTGGCAGAGTTTGCTATACACAATAATACCAGGACATATCTGCTTAAATATAGAACAGAAGCATGTTTTGCCCAAGCATCCTCCTTTCTTAAATCATAAAAACAACAAGGAGAATAAAAGTAATTTTACAAAAAAAAAAGAGAAATAGTATATACCAGTCACTGTCCCAAAAAGACAAAAGCCACCTAGATTACCTGAAAAAGAAAAACTTAACCTAAAAATGTGTTAATGACTTCCCGCCAAGATGGAGGCATAGATAGATACACTTGGCCTCCTTGCACAACCAAAAGAGGGGCAACAACAAATTTAAAAACAAAAAATAACCAGAACTACCAGAAAATCAAACTGCATGGAAGTCCGACAACCAAGGAGTTAAAGAAACATTTATCCATACTGATAGGAGAGGCAGAGATGGGCAGCCAGGGTGGAAAGGACTCATAGCAGGTGGCAGCTGGAAGACTGGGATAGGCAAGGCAGTGGCTGGCCAACCAGGTGAGTTGCCAGCTGGAGCAGTAAGTGGTCCCACATTTGCATGTGGATAAACCAGGAGGAAAAACTGGGGAGTTAGATACACTGTACAACCCAGGGTTCCAGTGTGAGGAAATAAAGCCTCAAAACCTCGAACTGAAAAAAACCTGTGGGGATTGAGGCAGCAGGAGAAACTCCCAGACTCATAGGAGAGTTCATTGAAGAGACTCATGGGGTCCTAGAATGTATACAAAACCACCCACCCAGGGATTAGCACCAGAAGGGCCCAATTTATTTGTGGGTAGAGGAGGAAATGACTGAAAGCTGGCTGAGAGCTGAGCAAGCAGCACTGCTCCCTCTTGGACACCTCCCCTACATAGAGTGCCACAACACAGAGACATGGGTTGCCTCACACATTAAGCGATGAAGAAATAACTGACCTATCACATGCAGAGTTCAAAACACTGGTAACTAGAATGCTTACAAAATTGGTTAAGTATGGTTCCTAAATATAGGGACAAGTGAAGGCTATGTAAAGTGAATTAAAGGAAAATGTACAGGGGACCAAGAGTAATGGGAAGGAAACCAGGACTCAAATAAATAATTTGGAGCCAAAGAAAGAAAGAAACATTCAACCAGAAAACAATAAAGAAACAAGAATTCAAAAATATGAGGAGAGGCCTCTGGAACAACTCCAAATGTTCCAACATCTGAATCATTGGGGTGCCAGAAGGAGAAGAGGAAGAGCAAGAAATTGAAAATTTCTTTGGAAACATAATGAAGGAGAACCTCACTAATCTGGCAAAGGAACTAGACTTCCAGAAAGTCCGGGAAGCTAGGGCATCTTAAGAAGTTGGACCCAAGGAAGCATATAAGGCACATCATAATTACATTACTCAAGGCTTAAAGTAAGAAAAGAATTTTAAAGGCAGCAAGAAGAAAGGAGACAGCTACCTACAGGGGAGTTCCCATAAGACCATCAGTTGATTTCTCAGAAGAAACCTTGCAGGTATGATGAGTATGAAAAGAAGTATTCAAAGTCATGAAAGGCGAGGACATACATCCAAGATTACTCAATCCAGCAGTGGAAGGGGAGATAAAGTGCTTCCCAGATAAGGCCAAGTTAAGTTAAAGGAGTTCATCATCACCAAGCCCTTATTATATGAAATGTTAAAGGGACTTATCTAAGGAAAAGAAGATAAAAAATATGAACAGTAAAATGACAATAAACTCACAACTATTAACAACCAAACCTAAAAAATCAAAACCAAAAATGAACTAAGCAGGCAACTAGAACAAGAACAGATTCACAGAAATAGAGATCACATGGAGGGTTATTAATGGGGACAGGGAGAAAGGAGAATGGGGGAAAAGGTGAAGGGAATAAGAAGCATAAATGGTAGGTACAAAATAGACAGGGGGAGGTTAAGAATAGTATGGGAAATGGAGACTCCGAAGAACTTGTATGTATGACCTATGGATATGAACTAAGGTAGGGGAATGATGGTGGGATGGGTGTACAGTGTAGAGGAGAGTAAAGGGAAGAAAAATGGGATGACTGTAATATCATAATCAATAAAATATATTAAAAATAAAAATGTATTAATCAGTTGAAGAGGTAAAAGAGAACACTAAGAAGTTTCACAGCATGAGAATGAAAACAAGCTACTATCTCCAGGCTGAGTGACCAATAATACCCTGATACAGGCAGTAAGTGATCTCAACTTAACAGAAACATTAGTAATTGTTATCCAATAATTTTAAAATAAAGAAATAGAATATAAATTTAAATTTCAAGTATAAAACAAGTACAGTGTAAAATATTACTCTGAGTTATTACATTTTGAGCCACTATTTTCTTGACACAATAATCAGTTTGGGGGTAGCTATGTCATAGGTCAAGAGGAAGTGGAGCTGCTTGACCCAACTTGCTAGCTCTTTGTTTTAATTATACTTGCTGAATATCTAGTTTGACATAAGGAAAACAGTGGAAATAGAATGGATATAGTTAACACTATTTCAAGACATTTGGAATATTCTGGGGTGGTTGATTGCTGCCAGGAAATAATGAGACCCAATCGTCACATTTAAGCCATTCCATTTAGTCTTTCTGGCTGCAGTTATTGAACACACTTATACTGCCTTTCCAGCTGAAGCACACCAGGGTCCAGATTTTCAGGACTGAATGAAGGGAGCCATGGGGCTGACCAATGGACTAGTGACTCTCCTTGCTTAGACCATGGTGGCTTAACACGGAAGAGCAAAAATTTGTCTGAAAAGGATCCTGTCTCTCTGAACAGCCACAGAGCAAACACTGGCATGCTTGGGACTGCCACCAGTGTCTAACCTGATGAAAATAATACCTGGAAGACCTTAATGTTTTTGAAATAAAACCAGAGTCAGACAGAAGTGAAAGTGGTGATGATATAATTTATCAATAAATTATTGCAATAGGTAAAGGAAGACTCCCAGATAGAACTGGGTTCAATTCCAAATACAACCAGAACAAGTGGGGGTTTATAGTGAGAAACAGCATAATTTGCCATTCCAAAATATGCCTTTTGGGAATTGATTATTTTATGTATGTATGTATGTATTATTTATTTATTCCATGCACTTAATTTATTACTGCATTTTGTCCATTACTATTTAGTCCCCTTGTACTCCCTTCCACCCCCCTGCAATCACCACACTGTTGTCTATGTCCTTGAGTCCTTTTTCCTTTTGCCTCAATCCCTCCATCCCCTAACTACCCTCCTCCCCACCAGCCATCATCCTGCTCTCTACCTATGAGTCTGTGCCTATGAGTTTGCTTTGTTGTTGTTGTTGTTTATTTATTTTTTTTTCTTTTTTTTAAATTTATTTTTATTGATTATGCTATTACAGTTGTTCTATTCCCCCCCTTCATTCCCCTCCACCCTACCCCCTCATCCCCACCATTACCCCCCCTTTAGTTTATGACCATGTGTCTCAAGGTCTTTAGATTCTATATTTCCCATACTATTCTTGCCCCCCCATCTATTTTCTATCTACTGTCTATGCTACTTATTTTCTGTACCTTCTCCCCCTTCTCCTCCTCCCACTCCCCTGTTGCTAACCCTCCTTGAGATCTTCATTTCTATGTTTCCACTCCTGATCTAGCTGTCCTTTTAGTTTGCTTTTGTTTTAGGTGTGGCTCTTAATAACTGTGAGTTTGCTGTCCTTTCACTGTTCATATTTCTTTAACTTCTTTTTCTTAGATAAGTCCCTTGAGCATTTCATATAATAAGGGCTTGGTGATGATGAACTCCTTGAATTTTGTCTTATCTGAGAAGCACTTTATCTGTCCTTCCATTCTAAATGAAAGTTTTGTTGGATAGAGCAATCTTGGTTGTAGGTCTTTGGTTTTCATGACTTGGAATACTTCTTCCCAGCCCCTTCTTGCCTGTAAGGTCTCTTTTGAGAAATCAGCTGACAGTCTGATGGGGACACCTTTGTAGATGACTGTCCCCTTAGCTCTTGCTGCTTCTAGGATTCTCTCCTTCATTTTAATCTTGGCTAATGTAATGATGATGTGCCTTGGTGTGTTCCTTCTTGGATCCAACTTCTTTGGGACTCTCTGAGTTTCCTGGATTTCCTGGAAGTCTATTTCCTTTGCCAGATTGGAAAAATTCTCCTTTATTATTTGTTCAAATAAGTTTTCCACTGGTGGCTGTGTCTTTCCCCCTTCTGGTACCCCTATAATTCAGATGTTGGAACGTTTAAAGATGTCCTGGAGGTTCCTAAGACTCTCTTCATTTTTTCGAATTCTTGTTTCTTGACTCTTTTCTGTTTGGCCATTATTTGCTTTCTTCTGGTCCACTCCATTGATTTGAGTCCCACTTTCCTTTTCATCGCTATTGGTTTCCTGTGTAATTCCATTCATTTCAATTAGTTTCACCTTCATATATTTCTCTAATTTGTGGTTATAATCAACCAGTTCTGTGAGGATCCTGATCACCAGTGTTTTAAACTGTGCATCTGAGAGTTTTGCTATTTCTTCATTCCTTAGATTTATAGGCTCTGGGGCTTTGAGATCTTCTTGAGCCATTTTTGGTCTGTTTGTGCCCGTTAAGTATGAGGAGCAGAGCTTTGGACTCCCAGGTCGCTGAGTTGTGATGCTGTATGTGGAGGCGGGGTCAGAGTGGGGAAATGGTGGCCCCCTCTGCTGTTTCTCGCCGCCGGGTTAAGAGCAGAGCCTTAGGTTGTTCACCAGGGCAGGGCCACTTAGGTTTCTGGATTATGACACTGTATGTGGAGGCGGGGTTAGAGGGGGAAATGGCGGCACCCTCCGCCTCTTGCTGCTGGGGCTGCTGGCTCTCATTTAATTGCCCACTCCCTCGCTTGTCTATCCACACACAAATGCGCGACCACAGTCAACCCACAGCCCTGCTCCCTTGCTGTTTCCCCGTGATAGCTTGCTGAGTTGCCCACCAGGTCCAACCCTGCGCCTGGATTCCGCGTGCCTGAGTCTGTCTGATTGAGTTTTCCTGTGCTACCCCGCTCTGCCAGCTGCTGGTTTCGCCCCTCTTACCAGTCAGGTTGAAGAATTTGTTGTTATCAGACTTCCAAAAAGTTCAATTTTCTGTGTTCTGGCTGTGTTTTCTGTTGCTATTATTTAGTTGTCTCTAAACTTGGTTGTGTGAGGAAGCACGGCGTCTCCACCTATGCTTCCATCTTGGCGGAAGTCCCCTGTATTTTGCTTTTTGTTCGATACTTCCGTTTGTTCATTAGATTCCACATAGGAGTGAAATTGTATGATATTTGTCCTTCCCTGACTGGCTTTGTTCACTTAGCATAAATATCTACATATGTAAGAAAAATACTGATGGATATAAAGGGAGAGATCAGTAGAAATACAGGCATAGTTAAGAATCTTAACACCCCATTGACTTCAATGAATAGATGTTCGGATAGTAAGTCAGCAAGGAGACAACAGCTTTAAATGATACACTAGATCAAATGGTTTTAGTTGTTATGTTCAGAGCATTTCACCCCAAAGCAGCAGAATATACATACTTTTCAAGTGCACAGAGAACATTTTGTAAGATAGACCACATATTAGGACACAATACAAATCTTAATAAATTTAAGAAGACTGAAATTATATCAAGCATTTTTTCTGACCACAATGCTATGAAACTAGCAATCAATCACAAGCACACTGAAGAACACACAATGACATGGAACCTAAATATCAGGTAAACAATGAATGGGAAAACAGTGAGATCAAGGAAGAAATCAATAGATACCTTGAAACAAATGCAAATGAGGATACAACAATCCAATATCTGTGGGACACAGGAAAGCAATCCTAAGAGGGAAATTCATAGCATTACAGGCCTATCTCAAAAAAAAAAAAAAAAAAAGAAGCAAGAAAAAGCTCAAGTAAACAATCTAACTTTACACTTAAAGGAATTTGAAAAAGAACAACAAACAAAGCCCAAAGTGAATAGAAGGAAGGAAATATAAAGATTAGAGCAAAAATAAATTTTAAAGAGTCTTAAAAAAATGATACAAAAGATCAATGGGTCCAAGAGCTGGTTCTTTGAAAAGATAAAAAAGATTGACAAACCTTTAACTAGATTCATCAAGAAAAAGAGAGAGGGGACCCAAATAAGTAAAATCAGAAATGGAAAAGGAGAAATAACAACTGACACCAGAGAAATACAAAGGATTGTAAGAAAATATTATGAACAACTGTATGCCAACGAACTGGACATAATGGATAAATTCCTAGAAACATACAATCTTCCAAAACTAAATTGAATATTGATTATTTTAATATACTTTTTTTCAAGAAACAAAAGACTTAGGAAAAATCTTTGACCCTCCCCAAACTACCTAAAAACTTTTAGATAGAACCTTCTCCAGGAAGAAGGCCATCACCATAGGAAACTAATTTAATATGAACTAGTGCGCTACACAGGGGCTACCTTTGGTCAAAGTCCCCTATGTGTGCCTTTGTTAAAGGTGGTCCAGCAAACATTTATTTGCCAAACATTTGCTTTTTCATATTTATATAAATTACCTTTCTGCCCATTGAAGTCCTAAATCAACCCCTGTTTATCCCTAGCTCAAGAATGGAATATAAAAATTGAGGTGCATAAGTTATTTTGGATTGGTGTTTCAGGGTTCTTAGGATATAATCCTAGCAGTGGAGTTGCTGGATCAAAAGGCAGTTCCATTTTTAGTTTTCTGAGGAAATTTAATACTGTTCTCCATAGTGGTTTCACCAGTCTGTGGTGGTGGTGGTGGGGCAGAACACTGTATTTGAACAACAATAAAAAAATGTTTCAAAAAAATGACATATAAGCCTTAACTGCCCTGTGTCCTTGGGCTCCATATTCTTATGAAACCCTTGCATGTACACATGTAATGAATGTGGTCATATTCTCATGTTAATCTGTCTCGTGTCAATTTGATTACTAGTTCACCCAGAATAATTTAGGAAGGTAGAAGAAAAATTATTTTCCTCCCCCACAATATCCAAGGAGCAAGTAAGAGGTTTGAGGGGTGGCACTGATGAACAGAAAACTACTAAGAGGAGACGTCAGGTTGGGGGTGTATGCAATTCTGGATGAACTGACCTAATAAGATTCTTGCTGAAGGCAAGCCAGGGTTATCAGCTATTGCCTGTGGTTAAAGGTGGAGATGAAGTTTGATCACATATCAAAAGTGGGAAATTCTCAATAAACTGACAGCAGGATTCTTGCTAAAACTGGATTCTACAAGAAAGTACATCAATGAGTTTTGCTGGGTAGGGGGTTCAGTGGAGCCTGGCTAAAGTATAGTCAGGCAAAAAAAATCCTTTTCAGTGTTTCATCAATAAGCTGACATGATTACTACTTTATTTACATTCACAAGTGGATGTAGAATCTCTTATTTTCCTATCAGTACAAAAATTACCATAATCACTGCCTTCTGTCTCATCTGTCTTTCATCTGAGAGTTATAACTCCCTGCATCTAAATGTCTTCTGGTCACAAGGGGGAAAGGGATGAAGACTGAGAGGGGAAGGATGAAGACTGGAAAGAGGCAAAAGAAGCAGTTATTTCAGCTACAGCTCTTTGGGCTTTTTAGCTGTCAATTTCCCTGGAAAATCATTATCAACCAGTTGAGAGAATTCTAAGCTGGGTTGAACAAACATTATCTTCCATATGGGAAGCCGTACTTTTAAATCTGAGCTTCTGTTTGTTTCACAGCTCTCCAGAAGGCAAGGATATTTTCTCAAAGCATCCTTCCAATGAGAAAAGAAAAAACAATGAAAAATAAAAATTTCTGTAATAAGTGTATTTTCCAGAAAGTGTTCATCGTTAATGCCGTCTTTTTTTCTGATTTGCTGTTTTTTAAAAGTCCCTTATTTTTAAATATCTGCAAAGTAGAAGTTTTTTTCTAAATAAAAAACATGGCGTTTCTTTTTATCTGTATTGATTTTAGTAATCCTATGATGGAATCTAGCAGTCTGAGATTTGCACTCAAACATATTGAAATCCAGGTTTACAATAGCAGCCTTACAAGTTTTTTTCCTCCTAAGCTGTGTGGATGGTCCTCCAAAAAGGCAATGATGTGGTGGTCTGCTTCTGCAGGAGAAGAGTATTTCTTGGATGAGACAAGAAGAAAGAGAGCTGGAAGGAAGAGGGCCTGCCATCTATGAACTATGTATTTCCTTTAAGTATATAATAATTAATTAGCATAAGAAGTATCATATTTTTACTAATCGCCATGTTTAAAAAAACACATACAAACATAACAGATAAATACAGTCAAGACCAATGCTACAATTAGTTATCTTTCTCAGATCAGACCCCTTATTTCTAGTCACACTGGGGCCCAACATGATAAGAATTTTTCTACCATCTTCATAATGTACTATTATAGAAAAACAAGGACCCAGAAACACAACTCAGTCTCTCTATGGCTACAGCTGTAGATCTGACTTTCCCTTTACTTACTTATTTTCTTTATTTAAAAAGTGTCATTTCTCGCTCTGGCTGGTGTAGGTCAGTGGATTGAGCACAGGCCTGTGAACCAAAAGACCGCGGTTCAATTCCCTGCCAGGGCACATGCCTGGGTTGCAGGCCAGTTCCCAGCAGAGGCCAGTTCCCAGCAGGGGATGCACCAGAAGCAACCATACATTGATATTTCTCTTCTTCCCTTCCCTTCTAAAGATAAATAAAGAAATAATTTAAAAAACTGTCATTTCTCAATACCACTCCATTAGCATTTCTTCTGACTATGCCAGAACTGTTACTATTTTCCTTTTCTTTCTTACTTTTTTTTTCTTTAAGTGAACCTCATTGCTTCAAGTGATTTGGCCAGAGTCAAAAGAAAGTCACTCTGGAATACTTGCAGACAGACTTTCTTACCTTTGAAGTTTAAATGGCTTAAATTAGCTCCAAATGCCAAAGATTAACCCTTAACCATGTCACACTCCTCTAGCCCATCCTAAGCCTGTTTCTAAAAGATATTTCTCCTTTTATTCTTCCATTTTTATTATATTTAAACAAAATAGGTTTCACAAAGAGCTTGCTGGCTCTCACAAGCATTCACTTGACTACTAAATAGGAAAATACACCTCACTATTGCAGATTTTTTAAAAGTCAACCATCACAATCTTGCCTAATGGTAATCTGTTACACATTTGTGTCACAGAATGCAAGGCAGACTTGGCTTTTAGAAACCACTCAAATTTTCTTCCATCTCAGGGAGCTGAAGTCTGTCAAAAAATACTACAATTTTAGTCATGAGGAGGAAAAAGCAGACAGATGTCATGTGAGCCTCCCACAGTCTGTGACTCAAAACCCACTCAGGTTCTGAAATAATTTTCCATATAAACTCACAGACTTGTATGAACACAAAGCAAGCTACGCCAAGTTATTACAAAACTAAGAGTAGAATCATGAACATCATGCATGCCCTTTACTCAAATTCTGATAGTTACCCAAAGAAGTACATCCTACTGTATTTATGAAACAATTTGCAAATGACTGAACTTCAGCTGGTTGTCCCTCCTTTTTTTCCAGTTCTATTCTCATCTACTCTTTTTAAAATTTTTTAATTTAATTATTTTTCAAGTACAGTTTTCTGTCTTTTACTCCAATCCCAGCCCACCCCCCAGTGCTCCCCACCTCCCTCCCATTTCCATCCCCCTTAGTTATTGTCCATGTGTTCTTTATACTTGTTCCTCTAAATCCCTCCCCTTTTCTCCCCTTAAATTCCCTCTCCTCTCCCCTCTGGTCACTGTCCCCCTGTTCTCTGTTTCAGTGTCTTTCTTTTTATTTTACTTGCTTGTTTGTTTTGTTGTTTAGCTTCCTGTTAAAGGTGAGATCATATGGTATTTGTCTTTCAACACCTGGCTTATTTCAATCACCATAATGCTTTCCAGTTCCATCAAGAAGGCCGAATGACTTCCGCCAAGATGGAGGTTTAGCTGGATGTGCCTGCCTCCTCACACAACCAAGTTTAGGGACAACTAAATATTAGCATCACAAAACACAACCAGAACACGGAAAACTGAACTTTTCGGAAGTCCGCTAACAACAAATTCTTCAGCCTGACCGGTAAGGGGCGAAACTGGCGTCGGGTGAGGACTTACAAAGGAGGGCTCGGTCGGACCGGGCGCGGAATCCAGACGCGCGAATCCAGTCGCGCGGGTTCCAAACCCAGGATTGGACCTAGTGAGCCACCGAGCAGCCCACCGGGGGAGCGACACAGTGGGGAGGCGGTGGCAACGAGTTGACTGTGGTTGCCTGGTTGCGCGCGAGTGAGGGAGTGAGCGGTTGGACCAGCCGGCGGCGGCGCGCCATTTCCTGCTCTGACCACGCCCCCACATACAGCGTCACAACCCAGCGACCTGGGACTCCAAGGCGCCGCTTCTCCCACTTAAAGGGCCAGAACAGACCAAAAATGTCGCAGGCAGAACTCAAAGCCCCAGAGATAAATCTAAATGACGAAGAAATAGCAAAACTCTCAGACGCACAGTTTAAAACAGTGGTCATCACCTTCCTCATAGATCTGGTGGATTACAGCCACAAATTAGAGAAACATATGGAGGCTAAATTAAGGGAAATGAATGGAATTCCACAGGAATCCCATAGAGATGAAAAGGAAACTGGGACTCAAATCAATGCAGTGGACCAGCAGAAAGCAAATAATGGACAAACAGAAAAGAGTCAAGGAGCAAGAATTCAAAGAAATGAGGAGAGTCTTAGGAACCTCCAGGACATCTTTAAACGCTCCAATATCCGAATTATAGGGGGTACCAGAAGGGGGAAAGACACAACCACCAGTGGAAAAACTATTTGAACAAATAATAAAAGAAAATTTCCCCAATCTGGCAAAGGAAATAGACTTCCAAGAAATCCAAGAAGCCCAGAGAGTACCAAAAAAGTTGGACTCAAGAAGAAACACACCAAGGCATATCATAATTACATTAGCCAAAATTAAAATGAAGGAAAGAATCCTGGAAGCAGCAAGAGCTAAGGGGACAATCACCTACAAAGGAGTCCCCATCAGGCTGTCAGCGGATTTCTCAAAAGAGACCTTACAGGCAAGAAGGGGCTGGAAAGAAATATTCCAAGTCATGAAATCTAAAGACCTACAACCAAGATTGCTCTACCCAGCAAAACTTTCATTTAGAACGGAAGGACAGATAAGGTGCTTCTCAGATAAGACCAAATTCGAGGAGTTCATCATCACCAAGCCCTTATTATATGAAATGTTAAAGGGACTTATCTAAGAAAAAGAAGTTAAAGAAACATGAACAGTGAAAGGACAACAAACTCACAGTTATTAACAACCACACCTAAAACGAAAGCAAACTAAAAGGACAGCTAGAGCAGGAGTGGAAACATAGAAATGAAGATCTCAAGGAGGGTTAGCAACAGGGGAATGGGAGGAGGAGATGGGGGGAGAAGGTACAGAAAACAGGTAGCATAGACAGTAGATAGAAAATAGATGGGGGGGGGGGGGCGAGAATAGTTTGGGAAATATAGAACCTAAAGGACTTGAGACACATGGACATAAACTAAAGGGGGGTAATGGTGGGGTTGGGGGGGCAGGGTGGAGGGGAATGGAGGGGGGAATAGAACAACTGTAACAGCATAATCAATTCAAAAAAATAAATAAATTTAATAAAAAAAAAAAAGAAGGCCGAATGAGTATCAACAAACATGGTGTACACTTAATTTACTCTGAAAGAAAAAAACAGCAAAATATTTCACTGTCTTAGACTGTATCCCAATAGGAGGAGAAAATAATAAAATGCATAAGTTCCAAATTATATATTACTCAAAAACCTAAATGGTTTTAACCCTAGACAAATATATCATCTAAGAGGCTGATGTGGCATGCATATGGCTGGTAGTCCCTGGTAATGAGGAGTTAGAATGTAAGTGTAGCCCAAAAGCTGAACCTTGAGGTCTAGGACAATAGCATCTTAGGTCAGTAGGAGTGTCAAAGGTGGAGAGATAAAATAGAATAAGAGATGTCAGAAATGAAGGTCCTTGATTGTGGGTACAGTTTGTATAGACAAAATCCAATAAAACATGCCTTCCAGGTTCTGCAAGTAGATAAGATGATGAGGAGAACAGGGAGTCAAAATTTGTTGACTATAGAATTTATCATTCAAACCCAACACTTTGAAGAGTAAAGGAGAACTTTTAGTAAGGTATAGTGACTAGAATTGTGTCCCTCCAAAAGATATATTCAAGTCTTAATCCACAGAACCTGTGAATTTGGAAATAAGGTTGTAATCAAGTTAAGATGAGATCATACTGGATTAGAGTGGGATTTCAACCCAATAACTATTGTCTTTATAAAAAGAGGGGAGAGATAGAGAGACAGACAGAAGACACCATGTAAAGTTAGAGGCACAGATTGGAGTGATATGTTAGCAACCACCAGAAGCTGAGAGACAGGAATGGAACTGATTTTCCCTTAGGACTTTCAAAGGAGCCAAACTTTGGACAAGATTGTTATGGATTTTAACCTCTAAAACAGTAAGAAAATAAATGTTTCTTGTGTGAACCCACTTAGTTTGTAGTATTCAGAAACTGATACATGGGGTCAATAGGCATTAACCAAAATGATGCTCTACAAACTGGGACATGGTCACTCAAGTCAAAAGATGGCTTCAGTGTTTTAGGTCTGGGTGGCTATGATTAGCCATACCATGGAACAAAGTAGAATGACAGCCTGGGAGGCCTAGCTATTTTCAATATATAGATAAGTAAAGTGAGGTTTGAAAGGTTTAGAAACTTGTCCATAATTACATAAAGAGCTAACTTAACAACAGAGCAACAAAAGTAACCTAAGATATTTTCTTCCTATTTAATTTTTGTTTCCACCATCGTTATGCTATCTCTTTAGTATTCAAGTTCAGAATAATGTAAATTTTTGCTGAATTGGCCAATAAGCAGTGAAAAAGAATGCCTAACATTAATTTCTTGAAGAACAAACAAGACAGTTATCACCAAATTAATGTACTTTAAAATAAGAAAATGCAAGTCCTAGTAAATTATCAAAGTTTCTCTGAGAAGTAAATTCAACAGGGTCATGAATGATAAAACCAGGAACTAAAATAAAAAGAAGTCTGACCAGGGACTTTTTGTATGACAAAGATGATGGTGGAGACTCAAAGGCGGGTGAATGTGGCAGGAGAGGTTCAGGGCTAGATGCAGGTACTGTTGGGGAGCCAAGTGGAGAATGTGAAAGAAGCTATAAAGTTATAAAACTGTTAGATGTCTTGGTATAAATAAAATGAGAACCACTGCATAAAGAAACAAACATGATTTAATAAATTACCTACAGTTTATGTTAACTCACTGAATTCCTCATCAAGTTCTTTGCTTTTTATTTTTAATTCAATTCAACAATTAACATTTAATTTTAATTTAGTTCAAAATATTTGTTATTTATAGCTTCTAGGCATTATGGAATATACATGAAAGATTTAAGAATGGGTATCTACCCCAAGAGGTTGATTTCACTATACAGTCAAGATGTTCCTCCTATTACACAGTCAAGACATTAGACAAATTTTTCTGTGGTAGGCGGTTAGACAGACATGAGCAGAGCAAGGATAAAGAGCCAGGTTAAAAAGGTCACCAGGGCAAAAAGCCCTGGTGCCTAGCAATGGAAAAATGAGGACCTCACCTTCACCTTTCTTCCCCACATCTTTCCTCCCCCAGCAGATCTCTGGTCATGCAGTTTGGGCCCTTCTCTGACCTTTCATCCTCTGGTATGTCATGGCTCATGCAGTAGACACCCTCAGAAGAGGAAAAAGAGGACTGGCGAATAATCTCTTTTGATACCAATGCAGGCTTTTTCACAACCACTCTCTTAAACATTAACCCCTAAGGATAACATCTAGGCCTGTGTTGTGTTTCAGCTCTAGACCCAGAAAAGCAGCTAAACCAGACAAACATTGCCACAGTTGACATCTAGACCAGCTGCACTGACAAATGACCCCTTGCCGTGGTGCTGACCAATCAGTAGAGACCATGACCTTGAAGGGACACACCAGGAAAGCTGATGAGTATTCTTTTTTTTTAGATTTTTATTTATTTATCTTTAGAGGGGAAGGGAAGGAGAGAGGGAGCGAAATATCAATGTATGGTTGCCTCTCATGCATTCTCTGCTGGGAACTGGCCTGCAACACAGGCATGTGCCCTGACTGGGAATTGAACCATGATCCTCTGGTTCACAGGCCAGTGCTCAATCCACCGAGCTACACCAGCCAGGGCTGATGAGTATTCTATTGGGATCCTCCCCTGAGACCTCCAGATAAATACCCTCAAGATAAAGGGCTCAGTGCATCCTCTCTCTCTCTCTCTCTCTCTCTCTCTCTCTCTCTCTCTTTCTCTCCAGCACACCTGAACCTTTCTCCCACCCCCTGAACTTCTCAGGCAGTTCTCTCTATGAACCATGCAAAGCCTTTCCAACTTTTCTTCTCCCAGGTGTATATCCTTGCTTTCTTCTAAGCTCCAAGGACCCTTCTTTTGCCTTTATAACTTGTTTCTTGAGCCCATTTCTTGTACAGCTCACTTCTTCTACCACTGAGATTTTCTACATAAACTGTCTCTTGCAGTTTGAGTCTTGGCTCTGAATTCTTTCTTAGCCAGAACTCAGGTACTGAAGTAACTGAACTGACATCCAGTCTAACTCCACTGGTCTAACAACTGGTGTCATTTTTGCTGATAACACTTCCACCTGTGGAGATGGTGTGGCTTGCCCAAGATAATAGAGATGGTAACAGGGATTGCATCAGAAAAACCTCCCCACTGGTTTCCAGCACAGGTACTTTAGAGGAAGAAAAAAAAAAAAACTGTGTCTGTAGGTACTAATGAAAAGAATTATTTCCCACGTGACCTGAGATGTATTAGTTTAATGAATGGCTCACAGCAGATGAAAAATTTTATGACATCAAATTATGTCTATTAAACTACATTTTATGCTTCATAATTATTGAATTAGAGAAGTCTGTTAGAATAGCAATAACACATTCAAACTAGTTGTGGTTTTTCAACACCCATTTTATTAGAGCAATAACTAATGAGGCTGAACTAATCTCTCATTAAT
Source organism: Artibeus jamaicensis (assembly GCF_021234435.1). Taxonomy (NCBI): domain Eukaryota; kingdom Metazoa; phylum Chordata; class Mammalia; order Chiroptera; family Phyllostomidae; genus Artibeus; species Artibeus jamaicensis. The sequence goes on from NW_026521755.1 coordinate 66,438, forward strand.
TAATACTTAAAACACTTTTTAAGATGGAGCAAGCAAGGTGTTCTATAAATAATCTTAATGTGGTTGGTGGAATATGCACTTCAGCCAGCACCCTGCTGGGGCATATCTTTCAAATTAATTCAACGTTTGCTGTGTATTTATTAAATCATGTCTGTGCTCAACTATTGCCTTTCCCTCATAACTATCTCTGCTCATTATCAGGGATTTAGTGGAGAACTGCAGAGCAATAAATTCCCAGGAATGGAATTTTGGAGATATGAATATATCCCTTCCTTCTCTGAGTTCAAGAGAGAGTAGATAAAAATCTCCAGGGAAGTAGGTAGAGATCATAACAAAGGAGGGGGAGTGTAAAACAGGGCATAAACAATCTAGAAAATAAAGAAAAATTGAAGCTAATGATGGAAAAGAAATTTGGGCAAAACTCAGTAGTGTTTACTCACTCCTTTGTGTATAAGAAGGGCCCTGTTATATAAGGGCCAGGAGCAGATTACATGGGTCTGAGGAATAGAAGATTTGAAGTGGAATTTGGATCCTCTGTAGTGTATGACTAGACAAGGATAGGTCTAGTTGGAGAACTCTGGCTCCGTTATTCTGAAGCTATTCACAAGATGAAAAATGATGTGTTTTCAGCAAAGCCAAGAGGTTTTATAAGAGTATTTTCTAAGATTTTCTAGTAGAAGCTAACATAATAAATTGGAAACAAAAGAATCCCTTTCATCTCTGGCTTTCCAACTATTTCCTGTTGAGCAGAGATGCTTCAGGGCCCACTCTCAGAAGGGAGTGGGAGAGAAAGGAAGTGTGAAGCCCCTGATCCACTGTTTTTCTGCTTCTGCTTTCACCAAAGATGTGGAATCCAAACCACTGACTCCTATATGTGGGCTCCATATCAGGTTCTGTGTTGCTGAGGGAAAAAAAATACACACTTTTTTTATAGAGAGAGAAGTGCACCTTTCACATAATAGTAACTGTATTAACATTTACAACCTCCATCTGAAGCAGCTAGTGAATCTGAATGAATAAAGGTGTGATAAGGGCAACAAAAAGGCATAAGCATCCAAACCCAGAATTTTTCCCACTCTACAAACTTCCTGAATCTGAAAACATTATGGTGAGTGAAATAAGCCAGGTGTTGAAAGACAAATACCATATGATTTCACCTTTAACAGGAACCTAAACAACAGAACAAATAGCAAGCAAAACAAAACCAAAGATACTGAAATAGAGAACAGGGGGACAGTTACCAGAGGGGAGAGGGGAGGGAATTTCAGGGGGGAAAGTGGAAGGATTTACAGGAACTAGTATAAAGGACACATGGACAACAACTAAGAGGGGTGGAAATGGGAGGGAGGTGGGGGGCACAGGGGGTGGGCTGGGATGGGAGTAAAAGACAGAAAACTGTACTTGAACAATAATTAAATTAAAAATTTTTAAGTGCTTTTCATTTCTTTGGGGTAGCAGAACTTCAGTTTAATTGAGGCATATTTTATTTACACTAAACATACAGATTTTAAGTGTATAGTCTGATAAGTTTTAAAAAGTATGAACACTTCTAGAACCATTACCCAAAACAAAATATAGAGAAATTCCATCATCTCTGAAAATTTTCTCATGACTATTTCCAGTCAGTGACACATAGTCAACTATTCATCTGATTTATATCGTTATAAATGAGTGTTGTTTGTTCTTGCCCTTTATGTAATTAAAGTCATACTAATATACTATATTGTACATGTAGATCTAACTGCTTCCATGTAACATATTTTGGGAATATGTCCATGTTGTTTTTTATTCAGTGCTTTACTCATTTTTATCAATGAGTTATTTTCCACTTATGAATATGCTACACTTTGTTTACACATTTACCTGTTGATGGGCATGTGGGTTGTTTTCAGTTTGGTGCTACTATGAGCAAAGCTGTTATGAATATTCTACATCTAGTATTTTGTGTGTGTGTACACGTGTGTGTATGTTTCTGTGTGTGTTTATTTCTCTTGTGTAAATACTTAGTAATGTAATCTCTGGTTCATATGATAACTGTATATTTTCTTTATTAGAAATTGCCAACTAGTTTTCCACAATGGTTGTAGCATTTTACAGTCTTTCCATACAACTGAATGAGAGTTCCAGTTGTCCCTTATCCTTGTCAAAACTTGATATTAACAGTCTTATTTAAAAAGCTGTATTGTTATTCAAGTACAGTTGTCTCCATTTTCACCCCACCTTGCCCCCTGCCCCGCCCACCCCTGCCTCCCATCCTCAAGCCTATCCCCTTTGGCTTTGTTCATGTGTCCTTTATACATGTTCCTTGATGATCTTTCCCCTATTATCCCTCATGATCCCGCTCCCCCTCCTCTCTGGTTATTGTCCATTTGTTCTTTATTTTGTTGTCTCTGGTTATATTTTGCTTGCTTTTTTTGTTGTTGATTGGGTTCTACTTACAGGTGAGATCATATGGCATTTCTCTTTCACTGCCTGGCTTATTTCACTTAGCCTAATGCTCTCCAGTTCTATCCATGTTGTTGCTAAGGTTGGGGGCTCCTTCTTTCTTTCTGCTGCATAGTATTCCATTTTGTAAATGTACCACTGTTTTTTGATCCACTCATTTACTGATGGGCACTTAAATTGCTTTCAGCACTTCGCTATTGTAAATTGTGTTGCTACAAACATTGGGATGCATAAGTTCTTTTGAATTGATGTTTAATCGTTACAATGGATGTAGTGAGATTTTAACAAGCTTTTAATTTTCATGTTTAGTAGCCAAGTTTCTATTTACTTTCACCTTTCACAATTTTTATTATGTTTTTTCTTTTTATTATTGAATTATAGGTCTTCTATAACAAGTTCTTTATCTTTTTCTATCATTTGGTTTGCCTTTTCACTTTCTCATTTTTTAAAGAGTTTATTTATTTATTTTTAGAGTGAAGAGAAGGGAGAGAGACAGAGAGGGAGAGAAACATAGATGTACAAAAGGAACACCCATAGGTTGCCTCTCATATACCCCCAACCAGGGACCTACCCTGCAACCAAGCATGTGCCCTGAGTGGGAATCAAACTGGTGATGTTTTGGTTTGTGGGATGACACCCAACCTACATTAACAGGGAAGCCTGTTAGTGATGTCTTTGTTGAGAAGTGTGTCATTTTAAATTCAGTTTTTTATATTTAGTGTCTTTAACAAAAATAAAATTGGCCACCCCACAATAAAAATATATTTTTCTATTTTTCCTTTTGGAAAATTTGTAATTTTAGTTTTTACATTAATCTGAAATGAATCTGAGGGTATGGTGTGAGGTAAGGATCAAAAGATTTTATGTGGATAGTAAAGGGCTTTGAACACAATTACAATGTGTGTTTAGGAAAGGTGGTTTCCCTAAAGCAATTGGGAATTGGTTACCAACCAATAAGCAATTTGATGTCCTAATATTCAATTTAATTTTGACACTATACCCAGACATAGCATCAGATTCCACAGGTAAAGTGTTCATTCAATACACAAAATGCCTTCCATTTTAGATGCAAATGGCAAGTCCAGTTGTCATCTGTACTTCTAATAGACCAACTATATGTAGATTGAAGGTTCCAATGACTACCTTCATCCCACTCCTTGGGGTTGATTAATTTGCTACAGTGGCTCACAGAACTCAGAAAAATATTTTACTTAATATATTATCAGTTTAATATGAAAGGATAAAACTCAGAAACAGCCAGATGAAAGAGTCAAGGTATATAGATGTATAGAGCAGAGCTCCCATACTCTTTCTCAGTGTATCACTGTCCTCAAATCTCCACATGTTTACCAATTCCAAAGCTCTCTGAATTCCTCTTCTTTGTGGTTTTTTATGAAGGCTTCATTATTACGTAGGTATGATTGATTAAATTATTGGTTATTGGTGACTGATTAAACTTCCAGCCCCTCTCCTGTGCCTAGAAAGGATAGGACAAAAAGTTCCAGCCTCAGTTCACTTGATTCCCCTGGCAACCAGCTTCCATCCTTAGGGGCTTTCCATAAGCCATATCACTAACATAAACCCAGTTGTAGAAAAAGACTTGTAATAAATAACAAAACATTCATTTTATCTTCATGCCCCTGAAGTAATTTTAGGAAAAAGACAAGAGACCAAATAATATAACAAAAGATTCTCCCATTGTTCTTATCAGTCAGGAAATGGTTTTGGGATCTGTGAGCCAAGCATGTTGGATAAAGACCAAGTATATATGAGAAATATATTTTGGTCATTTGAGTGACTAAATATATATATTTCTTCAAATCACAATTTTACAGATATCTAGTTGTTCCATCACTATTTGTTGAAAAAAGTTTTTTTCTTTATTAATTCTCATTGAATCCTTTCTTTAGAATAATTTCATAATGTATTTCACCATCCTATTTCTAGGCTGTCTATTCTGTTCCATTTATCTACAAGTCATGATTGCTTTAGCTTTATAAGTCTTGAAATCTAATCAAGTTCCAATGTTGTTCTCTTTCCAAAACTTGTAAAATTTTTATTTTCATAGTTTGTGTTTGTCAATTCTGGTAAAATTTTTGTTTGAATTTTTGTTAATATTATATCAAAGTTACAGAGAAATTTATGAAGAATTATCATTTTAAAAATAATGACTCTTCCAGTTCATGAACGTGGGATTTTTACTTTATTTATTAAGGACCTCTTTATTTTTTCTCAGCAATATTTGTAATTTTCAGTATAGAGGTCTTGCACATCTTTCATTGCATTTATTGCAGTATAATTAATGTTTTAGATGCTAATGTAAATATTATAATTTTATTTACTGTCATTTTTCCAATCATTATTCCTGGCATAGACATACATTTGACATTTTAATATTAAACTTATATCTTATGATCTTGATAAATTAACTTTTTTCTAGTAATTAATTCCTTTAGATTCTGTCTATATATGATATGTAGTCAGCAAATAAAGATAGTTTTATTTCTAACATTTCTACCATTTATTTTGTTGTCTTACTGTATTGACTAGGTCTTCAACTACATTGTTGAATAGAGGAAATGGAGGTGGCAAATTGTTTCATGGGTCTTCCTCTGTTGTCTCTCCAAGGAGAGAGGGGCCAGCTGGCACAATGTCCCTTCCTGTTGTGTATGATCTGCTCTGTCACAATTATCTCCACCATCAGGCCCATTCCTTCTTCAAAATATAGCTCCAGAATGAACCCTTTCTCATACTTTATACTTCAGCTTAAACATGTTGCCATAGAGCCATTATTTGACAACTCTAAAAACCTTCCTTTCCTGCTCTAATGAAGCATACAGCCTGGGTAATTTCCATTTTTAATTATCACTTCTATTTAGTTAGTTGTTCATTATATACATCTCCGATTAACATTTAAGATTCCTACAAGCAAGAATCTTGTCCATTTACTAATGTAACATGAAAACCTAGCAGAGAGCCTGCTGTCTAAACAAGTATCTAGCTGTTGAATAAATAAATACATCTTTTTTTAAGCCATTTGTCCTGCTCAGAGGAGAAATCATGAACATCCTCTTTACTCCATAAAAATGATGGCAACAAGGAGTGAGGACACACTGCTTAAACCCTGGTGATGTGGTTGATAATCCTCAAGTAGGAAGAATGTGGGTTAAGCCACAACTTCCCTCTGAAGTTTCACAGGTCTCAGATAAAGAATAGAAACAAGATTGGAAATGGGATCTGCTTTAAGATTACACAAGGAAGGAAGAGAGTTGGCCAGATCACAAAAGGCCTTACAGGTGAAGATATCAGAGGATTGTGAATGCTGTACTCACAGAATTAAATCTTGTTTAATAAGGTTGTCTCCAGAAGCTAATTGCAGCATGTCAGGAATGAAGGCAGTATGCCAGGGAGAAACCAAAATAAGAGTAAAAGGCAAGTGATGGTGGTGAACTGAACTGGGGAGTGAGTGTGGCTGTGTAATCAAAGGGAAATCAACACAACAGCGTAGGGGCCAAGAGATCAGAGTAGTTAAAGGTGGTGCTTTAGTGTTAACTCTGAAAAACAGGTATTAGGTCCTACCTCTCCAGATCTAACCTGTCCTCTTGACCCCACCACAGTAAGCCAGAAAGTCAGAGCTGCCTTTTTGTGGCTGTTGCCAGATTCCTCACTGTTAGTGTTCATGAGATCTAACCAGGTCTCACACACTATAACACAAAAGGAACAAATAGCTTACTTAAAACTCAATATATTTTTACTAGGGGCTACTTTGTTTCTATCATTCTTAGGAAACGAGAAAACCTCAGAGGTGTATTTCTTTTTCCTTGACAACTTTTGGGTTTTCTTTGGGAAAACGCTCAGGATAAAATTAGATGCGCGTTAGGTATCTGTCCCTCTGCAAGGTCACAGATACAGCTCTCTCCTTTGGAAGAAGTTTTTGGACTCCCCCCATGAAGAGCATTTGGATAGGCCCTGGCCAGGTGGCTAAGTTGGTTGCAGTGTCTTGAGCATTATCTCATACACCAAAAGGTTGTGGGTTTGATCTTTGGTCAGGGTATATACCTAGGTTGTAGGTTCCATCCCTGATGGGACACATAGGGGAGTCAACCAATTGATATTTTTCTCTCACATTGATGTTTCTCTCTTTCTCCACCTTCTTTTATCCTTGGGTAAAGATTAAAACAAAATAAAAATTTAAAAATGGTTTGTTTAAAAAGAAAAAGAATATTTGGATTATAAAAGCAGTTGGGTAATAAAAAAAGACCATTACCCTCCACATACACCCACTACCAGCTGCATTGACAAAGTGCATGTGGATTCCATCAAGCAGTTAGGAAAGGAAGCTCCCATCCCAGTTCCAAGCCATCAATACCACAAATGGCACCACCTTCAGGCTGCATTTTGTGGCCTCTCTGGGGAGAGCGATCAGATCACCACACAGAAAAGGCTTGTTGGTATTCAGGTTTGTTTTCTGTGCTACCTGTGGAGACTGGGGCAGGAGATATTGTCTTTCTAAGGATAGAGGGTGCCATGCAGGATGTTCAGAAGCCTGATGGCTGCTCTGGCATCAAAGGGCACCACAGGCCTGGAGCAGAGAGCTTCACACCAAGGATGCCCCAAAACAGAAGTCTGATGGCAAAATGTTGACATCAAACTTTCCAGCTTCCACAGGATCTGGCAAACTCAAGTATTTTCCACTGGAATGAAATGACTTGGCTTCTCTAATGGGATGTAAATTAAAGGTTAAAAAAGATTTTTACTTCTCAAGAAAACTAAAATGAATTCCAAATATGCAGAATAATACTGTGGTGAACAAGGAGATGCCTAGGATCTTTCTCCCAGTTCTGCCATTGACTACCTGAGTGACCTCAGGAACTCTATAAACCACTCCCAGTTTGTTATTTCCTCATCTGTAAAATGGGGGATCTATAGGTGGTCTGTACCATCTCTCTCATTCACAGTGCTCTGAAATGACAAAACTTCTTCTCTGTCATCCTTGCTAAGCTAACACATCATCTTCACCTGAATGTTCCTAGTGTCAGGAAACCTGCGATTTATTGAAATGGCTCTGTTTGAGTGCTGGAATTTTCTTCCTTGCTCCTCTATTTTTGTGCTCTGGGAATGTAAAAGTAAACATGGTCTGAAGGAGTTACATTTCTAGGGTCAGCTCTAATACTCTGGAGTTCTAAAAGCACCACATCACTTTGGTAAGAGTTACCCAGCATTTCTTTACTTGCTGCCAAATGTTTTGGAATGTTGCTAGCTCAAATCTCAAAATATCCATGCAAATTAAACAAAAAAAAGGAAGAGAGGCAAAGCAGAATACAGTGGCTGGTTTTTTTTTATTCTAATACCTGAACAATGATAGTTTTTAAAGATGCCATTTCTTACAAAAACCAAAAAATGTTAGAGCTAGAAACTTCCTACTGGTGAATTTCATCCAACTATTCCTTTGATCCAATGAAGAAACTAAAGCCAGGAAAGTGATGTGACTTACCCAAAGTCACACAGCTGAGATTAGGCTCACATTCCTGGATTCCTAGCTCTCAACGTATAAACCCTTAGATATTTTCCAAAAGGTGCACCATGGAAGACAGATTCCGCCAGATATCAGGTGTTCTTTGGGGGGGGGGGTAGGGGTTGACATAGGATGGATACATAGGTCAAATATGTTTGGGATTGTAGTTCAAACTATTTTGTTTTGTTTTTCAGGACATCTTTTCAGAAGACCAACTATGCTATACAGTTGGGGTCCAGTCAGGAAGTAGCAACTACATTGCAGTTCTACATAAAAGAATTGACAATGGGGGCATTGGGATTTATGACACCTTGAAAAGACTGGAGCTGCAAAGATCAGGTGAAGGCACTGTTAGATTTCAGGATCACCAGAGTTGGGAAGTGGCAGGAGCTTTCACTGGGGCTTTCTACCCTGAGGCCAACATTCAGGGGAATATCTAGAATGAGTGACAAAATCTCACATCCACCAAGTTCCTGAGTGCTTCTGCCAATTGTTGGAGAAACAACAGTAGATCTTTCCCTTTTGCTTTTTATTTATTAGATAAGGGCTGTTTTATGTCAGCATACAATTAGAGCCCTGCCCCCTAGGGAATCTTAGTAATGTAGTTTTCAGGTTTCTTGGTCCTATAATATTGCAGAGATCACAGAAGGGAGTGATATATTTTGTTGTTGTTTTGGAAATGCTTACTTGACCCTGTTTTGAGGCCCTGGCTAATGACTGGTCAGTTTCCTTAATTAAGTCCACACCCAACCATTCTACTTATCAGATTCTCACATTCACTCCTGGCCATTGTGCATTCACCTAAATTGCCTGGGCCAGGTACCGGACAATTAATGACTGCCCCTATGATTTTGAGCCCACAAAATTAAACAAATTGGCAAGTTCACAGAGAGCCTGTGAAACCTAGCTAAGCTATCCTTCTTGCCATATATAAACTGACCCCTACATGTCTAGTTTGCTGTTACCCTGTCCCCTGCTGCAAACTCTGCATGGCCCTGTTTGGCTGCCTTTTCTTCTGAGCTGTAACAAAGAATTCTGCCTTTCTCTAGCCAAGTTTCTGCCCTGTACGTGTCCTGCCACTGGAGAATCTTTAAATCTTAAAAATGATGGCAGGAATGGGACAGTCACCAAAATCCATCTGGGGCATCCACTAATGTGCATTGAATGTCTCCAATGGGGATATGCTATGTAGTCTTTCCTAAGCTTTGCTGACTACAAGCTTTTATTTTTAGGGCAAGACTTATAATTGATATACTTCAAAAGGCATCAAGCTTCCATGGAACTCAGTGGGAATCACTGTTTGAAATTACAATTTCTAGGGTTCATGTACTTTGAAAACCTTGTGATGCAGAGGAAGCAGGACTGGTGACTGTGGCCTGAGCTATGTGATCAGTATATTCATGATCCCAGACTGAGCCCAAATGTACTGTGAGTTACATTGTATGTATAGACTGTTCTGGTGGGAGTGGGGCAGGTCCCACTGATTTGTACAGGTCCTGAATTGTTCAGGACTTCCTGAACCCATATTTGTTCCACTTGCAAAGCCATCTGCAACTTCTTTCCCTATCCAAATCTTAGTCAGCCATCATAGCCCAAATCAAGTCCCTTCTTTTCATCAGGAAATTCAATGATTAGTTTAGCTTTCACTCTTCTCTTCGTTCTCTGAGATCTTGATATACTGTCAGCACTTGTCACAAATCTGCCTGTGACATCTCTTGTACTACTTCCCTGCTCTATTTAGCAGCTCTTAGTGTCATTCTTTTATCCCCAACTGCATTGTTATCTTCTCGAAGGCACAGATTAGACCATATGCTGCTGTGTATTTCCCCAAACATTTAAAACAATACTTATTACATAATGAGTACACAGATATTTGTGGACAAGATAAATAAATTAACTACCGTTTTAGTTTCCAGCACAAGTTTTCTTTCTTTTTTTCCACCAAAATTAAAAAAAAATTTCAGAATTTTAGTTGAAGCAGAATCTAGTTTGCATATGGGTATATTTCTCATACAGATGAGAGTAAAAATAGAGTTTCATAAAGACAAATATTATCAGGTAGTAGGAATGAATTTTTTTAGAAACATCTCTTAGCTACTCTGGTGTTCTTAAACCATGAAGAGCAATGTGATATTTACAAAGGTCTAAATGACTTTCTTGTTTCCAAGAATTATTTTAGGCTTGGATTCCCAGCAATTTAGAAGCAATTTCTATATCTGCCAAGTTCATGCTTTGCATCTTTATAGTTCTCTCTCTCTCATTTTTTTACAGCTAGAGTCTCCTACCAATTACCCTGTGATCTGGGTTGAGATGAAACATTATTTTCCCCACTTAAGCACTGAGAAACTGAGGCACAGAGTTGCCAATTAGTTAGTGGAAAAATTAAGGTTTGAATTCAAATCTCCTGACTCCCAATTATTGCCTTTTCTAATGTGTTCCAAAATAGGTAGAAGTACATAAATGCAAATATTATGTGGTATCCTTAATTAATCAGGTAAAGGAAGGAATCTGACATAGCAAATATTTTGGAGGGGCTGAATCAAAGAAGGTGAAGGGACTAGCCAAAGAACATAAGCACAAACCATAGACACAGACAATAGTGTGATGATGGCCAGAAGGAACTGTGGTGGGAGCTGGGTACAGGTGGGCAGAGAGGGGAATGGGGACATTTGCAATAGTGTCAATAATAAAAGTAAAAAAAAAGAGAAAATATTCAATTTTTTTTAACTCATGGGTTTTCCAGTAGAAAGATAACCAGATATTTATCTCCCAAACTGACTTTTCTTTATTGCAACAATAACAAAAAAAATATGTCTGCCTGCTTTGTGTCTGAAATCATCTTTGGAAATTTTATAGTCTGCATACTACTTTAATCTGCACAGATTGTCGTAACAAAATATCATAGATTAAGTGACATAAATGATAGGCATTTATATCTCACCATTCTGTAGGCTAGAAGTCTAAAATCAAGGTGCCAGCGTGGTCAGCCTCTGGTGAGAGTCTTTTCTGGATTGCAGAGAGCTGTTTTTCACTGTGTCCTTGCATGGCAGGGAGAGGGAGTGGGCAGGCTCTCTAGTGTCTCTACTTATAAGGGCACTAATTGTATCACGGGTGCTCTACCCTCATGACCTCATCTAAACCTAATTATCTCCCAAAGACACCACCTCCTAATATTATCACATTGGGGGATAGGGTATCAACATATAAATTTTGAGAGGACAAAATTCAGTCCAAGCACATACACAATTATGGTTTTAGAAGTGTATATGACCAGAGGGGAGAGGGGAGGGAATTTCATGGGAAAAAGGGGAAGCATTTACAGGAACTGGATAAAGGACACACGGCAAACAACTAAGGGAGGTGAAAATGGGAGGGAGGTGGGGAGCATGGGCTGGGGGTAGGCTGGAATGGGAGTAAAAGACAGAAAACTGTACTTGAAAAATAATTAAATAAATCTAATGTTACTCTCTCTGAAAAAAAAGAAGTATATAAGTACCTATAGGTTGTGTGCAGCTAGATGATGAAGGTAAAAGAATCCTGGAGAGTAGTTTTAATCTAGTCTCCATTAGCCAAAGTTCTTCTTCACATCTCTCTCACAGGCATCCGAGTGTAAAAATATAATTGAGAGCCATTGACTCTCTCCAGGAACAAGACAAAGTCCTGCTATTTGAGAAACTCCCTCATTAGTATCTCTCCAGCTTCATCCACCACTTCCAACCTTAAACTGCACTTCATGCCAAAATATAGTCAATTCTTATTAGTTGCAGAATATTGAGCCATTGCTCCTAGGAGAAAGGACAGTTTAGTGCCTGTGAGCCTCTTCTCACACTTTCATCACCGATCAATATATAAACTGGTTTTAAGTGACTTCTGTTTAAAGACACCTTATTATTTTTTAAAATATATTTTATTGATCATGCTATAACAGTTGTTTTATTGTATTCTCCCATTTATTTCCCTCCACCCTATACACCCCCTATTAATATCATTAATACCTTAGTATTAATGATATACCTTATCATACCTTAGTTCTCATACCTTAGTTCATGTCCATGGGTCATACATATAAGTTCTTTGGCTTCTCATTTCCTGTACTATTGTTAACATCCCCCTATTTCCTTTTTTAAAAATTATTTTTCAACTACAGTATTCTGTCTTTTACCCCCATCCAAGCCAACCCCCTGTGCCCCCCACCTCCCTCCCATTTCCACCCCCCCTTAGTTGTTGTCCGTGTATCCTTTATACTAGTTCTTGTAAATCCTTCCCCTTTTCCCCCTGAAATTCCCTCCCCTCTCCCCTGTCTATTTTCTACCTAGCATTTATGCTTCTTATTCCCTGCAGCTTTTTCTCCATTCTCCCCTCCGCATCAATAACCCTACATGTGATCTCTATTTCCGGGAGTTTGTTCCTGTTATAGTTATTTGCTTAGTTTGTTTTGGTTTTGGAATTTTTAGGTTTGGTTGTTGATGGTTATGAGTTTGTTGTTACTTTACTGTTCATATTTTTTATCTTTTTCTTTTGCTTAGATAAGTCCCTTTAACATTTAATATAATAAGGGCTTGGTGATATCTTCACCACTCCTTTAACTTGACCTTATCTGGGAAGCACTCTATCTGCCCTTCCATTCTAAATGAAAGGCTTGCTGGATAGAGTAATCTTGAATGTAGGGCCTTGCCTTTCATGACTTCAGATACTTTTTTCCAGCCCCATCTAGCCTGCAAGGTATCTTTGGAGAAATTAGCTGATAGTTTTGTGGGAACTCTTTATAGGTAACTGTCTCCTTTTCTCCTGCTGCTTTTAAGATTCTCTCCTTACCTTTAATCTTGGCTAATGTAAGTATGATTTGTCTTGGTGTGTGCTTTCTTGGGCCCAACTTCTTTGGGACTCTCTGAGCTTTCTGGATTTCCTGGAAGTCTATTTCCTTTGCCATATTAGGGAAGTTCTCCCTCATTATGTTTTCAAATAAGTCCTTAATTTCTTGCTCTTTGTCTTCTCCATCTGGCACCGCTATAATTCAGATGTTAGAGCATTTAAAATTCTCTTTGAGGTTCCTAAGCATCTCTTCATTTTTCTGAATTCTTGTTTCTTCATTCTGTGCTGGTTGAATGTTTATTTCTTCCTTCTGGTCTAAACCATTTATTTGAGTCCCAGTGTACTTCCCTTCACTGTTGGTTCCCCATACACTTTCCTTTATTTCACTTTGCATAGTTTTCACTTTTTTCTCTATTTAGTGAACGTACTCAACCATTTCTGTGAGCATCCTCATTACCAGTATTTTAAACTGTGCACGTGATAGGTTGGCTATCACTTCATTGCTTAGTTGTATTTTTTCCTGGAGCTTTGATGTATTATTTTATTTGGGCCATATTTGTTTGTCTTGGTGCACCTGTTAGTTAGTAAGGGGAGTATCTTAGGTGTTCCCCAGGGCTGGGCAACCCACATTGCTGCTGTGCTGTGACACAGTATATGGGGGAAGGGCTTAAGAGGGAACAATGCTGCTTCCTCAGCTCTCGGCTGACTTTCAGTCACTTCCTCCTCTACCCACAAGCGAATTGGGCCCTTTTGGTGGTGATTCCCAGGTGGGTGATTTTGTGTACATTCTATAACCCTGTGGGTCTCTCCAACGAATTCTCCTATGACGCTGGGAGTTTCTCCAGCTGCCTCAACTTCTAAAGGTTTTTCAGTCAGAGGTTTCAAGGCTTCATTTCCCTGCACTGGAACCCTGGGTTGTGTGGTTTGTCTCACCCCACCCCTTTTTTTCCTCCTGGTTTATCTGCATGCAAATGTGGGACCACCAGGTCCACCAGCCACCACCTTGCTGTGAGTCTTCTCTACCCTGGCTGCCTGTCTTCATCCCTCCAACAAGTCTGGATAAATGTTTCTTTTTTAACTGCTTGGTTGTTGGACTTCCATACAGTTCAATTTTTTAGTAGTTCTGGTTATTTTTTGTTTTTAAATGTGTTGTTGTCCTTCTTTTGGTTGTGCAAGAAGGCATAATGTATCTACCTATGCCTCCATCTTGGCTGGAACTTCCTAAAGACACCTTATTTAATATGTATTGTTAAGTTATTAACATTGAATTCACAGCCAGTAACACTATAACTCATTCCTGAATGAAGCTTATCTAACACATATTTTCTCCTTAAAGCACATCACAACCTCCACACACTTAAGAACACTAGACAGCATTTCAGTGCTATGATTGTGGCGCTATTTAAACAACAAAATCACCAACAGGAAGCAGAAAAATAGGTGTAGTACACAGATCATGAAAAGAACACTTGTTTACTGTCTAAGAGCTGGAACAATAAGCAGAATGTTGCCTTGTTCACTCTTACCTGGGACTGTGCATGACAAGTGACTCCAACTTTTTGCCACTCTGCACCTATCCATGAATGACAACAAAAGTGCCATGAAAACTGATTTTAGAACTACAAATAAATTTTAGCAATGAGGCAAATTTGCAAATATGCAATCCATGAATTATGAGGCTCACTATACTTGCAATTCCCTGCTTTTGGCTTCCAGTGCCCTGCCTTTGCGACTGTGCCCACAGTAGTGTAAAAACCTTTAAGATCATGGACTGACTCTATAGATCTATAGGGAGCAGGTATTGAATGTCTATTGAACTTAATCTAACTTCTTATGTATTATAACTCAGTGGTGTTTCGGCCAGGAATCAATCAAGCCAGAGTGGCATAATGATAGTGCCCCATTGGGCACACACACAGAGGTTTTTACCTGGCATCTGGAGCCCTTACATCAGATGTGATGACTGGATCTCCTGAGAATCTCTGTGGCCACCTTGTTTCTCATGACTTAAGGAGAGGTAATGGGTATGTTTGTTTGCATGGTGTGGTACAGGGTGGTGTGTGGGTTCCACCAACATTGCTTCCTGCAGAGGTAGTTGTCTCTGACAGCTTCCTCTGATGTTTACAATTCTCTTGTTAGAATGTTATTTCTTTAGGTTGAGCATTTCTGATAACCATAAAGGAGAAGAGAACTAATATCTTTAAGTGTCTCATGGTACTTTGTATGTATTACCTTCTCTGATCTATGCAACAACCCTAAAAAGTAGAAATATCACCTGTACAGATGAGCAGACAGAGATAGTGAAAGAGATGCACTAAAAGACAGTGTGGGGTCTAGGTAACATTTGTTAACCAAATTTGTTTGATCACAAAGACCTGGTTAGCCCATACACAAATCTCATGGGCAGGAGTTCATACAGCCATTACCAGGCACAAATCATTACTGTTATTCATTAAACAAACATTGGTAGAGTATTTACAATGCTGAAGGAGTGTGGAGGTGATAAGAAGTAATACAAAGCTGAATTGGGCTTGTTCCCAGTCTCAGGGGAGAACACATATATAAATAATTAGGATATGAGATTGAAATTATAGATGCCACAGAAAAGAAATATAAAAGGGGGTTGTCTTTTGGGCTGGGAAAGCAATAAGGAGTTGATGAAGAAGGAGATCCAAACCTGCCTGAGGGGCTGTGATTGGGGAAGAATAATATTAACTTAGGAACACACAGGCACAGGCAAAGGAATGAGAAGGTATGGGTTAAAAGCTGGTGATTAAAGGAGCTGAATGCAAAAGCATGCAGCACACAATAAGGTGAGATGGGATAGGATTATACTGTGAAAACAAATTCACTGCCAGAGTCAGACTTTTACACTTTATTCATTGGGCAGCAGAAGGACACTGTCAGGTGCTGGTGAAGGGGTGGAATGGTTCTTCAGAGTGGCAGGATATTAGTTTGCTAGGACTGCCATCTCAAAGTACTACAGTCTGGGGGCTTAAATAATAGAAAGTTATTTTCTCACAGTTCTGTAGGCAGGAAGTCTGATATCAAGGTGTCAGTAAAGCTGTTTCTTTGAGGCCTCTCTCCTTGGCTTGTAGATGGTCGTCTGTCTTCTCTCTGTACCTGCCTATGTCTTATTATCTTCCCATAAGGACACCAGCCATATTGAATTAGGGTCCACCCTAATGACATCATTTTACCTTAACTATCTATCTCTAGATGTAGTCACATTCTGAGGTACTGGGGTTAGGGTTAGAATTTTGACATATGAACTTTGGGCGATACAACTCATTCCATAACACAAAGTGAGATGGCTTATGAGAGGGAGAAAGTGGAGAGGCCAGTGAAGAGGTATTATGGCACATGGGAGCAGGCAGTGGCAGTGAGTGGCCAGGAGGTCATCGATGGACCTTCACCTGATGATGGCTTTCCTCTTAGTGATGGATGAGGAAGACAACAACAAAATTCTATAAAGGGCACAGTAAGAGAAAAGGAAAGACAGCCAGAATTAACTTGGCAAATTTTCCTTAACCCTCAGAGACATCCCAGAGCCATTACTTCTTGGTGTGTTCCTATACAGCATATTGCTTCTGATTCACAACCCATGCAGGACAAAATGTCTCATTATTTTATAGTCTCGCAGTGTTTACATCACATTCTTTCATACCCAGAATTTGAATCACAGTCAGGACATTTCTGTGTGACAATTATCATGAACAAATTATTAATGTCCCTGGCTCTAAGTCTGGGAGGGCATTTTATTTCTATTACTCAAGCCTGGTGAGGAATTGAGATTTGTACAGGCTGCATAATTTCTTCATTTCCCCATAAGTCTATTTATTCTGCTGGCATTTTAAGAAATGTATTTCTATGGAGTTAGGCAATACTCAGTAATTTTCCAGGTGGGCACACTGCCCAGGCCAGATGGGCAGACTTTTTCTCTTGTTCCAGCTTGTGAAGTCCTGTTTGATAAGATCCTATCTCACCCTACTTGAACAGAGATTCACAATTCGCTTGTGAGGTGGGTGGTGAAAAATGACTCAGTAAGCAGTTGGCTACAGTGGGCTGTGTGAGGACCACCTTAGTATCTAAAATTTCTATAACTCAAAAATGCCTCAGAAAGACATCTTTGTTCTAAGAGAAACTGATATTATGACATGGAATGTAATAGATCAAAATTCAGAGAAGCCATTCTAAGTAGAGTTACTCTGTTGCTGCATCAAGAGCCCTGTGCTTCTCTCTGAACCCATTTGTCTTAGAAACAAGGTTAGTACACTGAAATGTGTTAAGAAAAATGAGCTATAATTTACTGAAAAGGTCCACAAAATTTTTTAGTTATACTGCCTTAAGATGTCACTCATCATTGATTATATGCTGCAGTTATTAGGACAAAGCCCCCTGGGACATTGAGCCCTCAGCAGGTAAATGTGAGCACCAAATGAAGGGGGCAAAATTCCCAGCTCAGGGAAGTGAGAATCCTTGGATTCTGTGTATAGAATTTTATTTCTTACTTTTAAAATTAACCTTCTAAAGGAAACTGAGGTGAGATAATACTTTAACAGAAAAGTACATTTCCATAGGAAGTGGTCATGACATCATCAAAAAATGAAAATGCATGGCTTTTTCCACTTTTCAATTTTTGGACTTTCTTTTAAATTTATTGACTATTAATAATGTTTTATATCTTTTTCCGAGGCTTTTCTCTTCTGTCTCTGGAGTCCAGCCTTGTCAAGTGGAAGCCGTCCTCTCTGCTATTGTTTCTCTTTGTGTTCTGCAAGCAAGGGGCCTATAACAACACAAATTCTCTCAATTTTGTTGTAAAGCCTCATTTCCCTTCTGCCTCTTCAACCTTCTATTTCTAACCTAAAACTCTCAAAGATCAACTACATTTTTCTTCCTATTGCAGGCAAAGAACTTAACATATCCAGGAGGCAACAGAAATTTTCTAAGAAAGATAGAAATATCGTTTCCATTCAACAAATGAGAAAATAAATCACAGAAAGGATACATGATGTCCTAGGTATGGGTTTAGAAATTAAGATGCTTTTTTTTTCAGAAATTTTACCAGGGTAAAGAAAATAATTTAGACAAAGTGGTTTAACCAACAGTCAATCAGAAATGTAGAAATAAATGTTAATATGAACCATAAACAGAACAGATGATTAAACTAGACTCCGCCAAAATTTTAAAGTCCTGCTTTCAAAAGACACCATTAAGGTAATGAAAAAGGAGGCCATGGTCTGAGAGATAATATTTACAAATTATGTATTTGATAAAAATGCTTATATCTAGAATATTAAAATAATTCTCAAAATTTAAAAATAGCAAAACAAAAATAAATCAATAATAAAATCACAAAAATATTTGAATAGTTTATTTACTGGAGAAGATATACAGATGGAGAATAGTATCTGGAAAGATGCCTAATACTGTTAATCTAAAACTACACTGGTTATTTTAGTGTTCTTGTGAGAATGAGGAGCAACTCTCATACCTTGCTGGTCAGAATGCAAAAAAGTACAGCTGCTCTGGAAAGCAGTTTGACAGCTTCTTATATGTTCACTATACTTTTATCATATAACCCAGCAATTCCACTCCTAAATGTGTACCCAAGAGAAATAAAGACTTAAGCCCACAAATAAACTAGTTCATTAATGTTTGTAATAGCTTTGTTCATAACTCCCCAAATTAAAAACGGCTCAATGTCCAGTAGCTGGTGAATGGGTCATCTGTGGCAAATTCATAAAATAAAATACTTTTCAACAATAAAAAGAACTGAAGTGGACTTCCGCCAAGATGGAGGTTTAGGTGGATTTGCCGTGCCTCCTCACACAACCAAGTTTAGGGACAACTAAATATTAGCATCACAAAACACAACCAGAACACGGAAAACTGAACTTTTCGGAAGTCCGCTAACAACAAATTCTTCGGCCCGACCGGTAAGGGGCGAAACCGGCGTCGGGTGAGGAGTTACAAAGGAGGGCTCGATCGACCGGGGCACGGAATCCAGACGCGCGAATCCAGTCGCATGGGTTCCAAACCCAGGATTGGACCTAGTGAGCGACCGAGCGGCCCACCGGGTGAGCGACTACAGAGGAGACAGTGGGGAGGCGGTGGCAGCGAATTGACTGTGGTTGCCTGGTTGCGCGCGGGTGAGGGAGTGAGCGGTTGGACCGGCGGCGGAGCCATTTCCCGCTCTGACCACGCCCCCACATACAGCGTCACAACCCAGCGACCTGGGACTCCAAGGCGCCGCTTCTCCCACTTAAAGGGCCAGAACAGACCAAAAATGTCGCAGGGGGACCTCAAAGCCCCAGAGATAAATCTAAGTGATGAAGAAATAGCAAATCTCTCAGACGCACAGTTTAAAACACTGGTCATCAGCTTCCTCACAGATCTGGTGGACTATAGCCACAAATTAGAGAAACATATGAAGGCTAAATTAAGGCAAATGAATGGAATTCCACAGGAAACCCATAGAGATGAAAAAAAAACTGGGACTCAAATCAATGGAGTGGACAGAAGGAAGAAAACAATGATCAAACAGAAAGGAATGAAGAAATAAGAATTCAGAAAAATGAGGAG
Source organism: Artibeus jamaicensis (assembly GCF_021234435.1). Lineage (NCBI taxonomy): Eukaryota > Metazoa > Chordata > Mammalia > Chiroptera > Phyllostomidae > Artibeus > Artibeus jamaicensis. The sequence goes on from NW_026521755.1 coordinate 85,795, forward strand.
AAGCTTAGGAACCTCCAGGACATCTATAAACGCTCCAATATCCGAATTATAGGGGTACCAGAAGGGGGAAAGACACAACCACCAGTGGAAAAACTATTTGAACAAATAATAAAGGAAAATTTCCCCAATCTGGCAAAGGAAATAGACTTCCAAGAAATCCAAGAAGCCCAGAGAGTACCAAAAAAGTTGGACTCAAGAAGAAACACACCAAGGCATATCATAATTACATTAGCCAAAATTAAAATGAAGGAAAGAATCCTGGAAGCAGCAAGAGCTAAGGGGACAATCACCTACAAAGGAGTCCCCATCAGGCTGTCAGCGGATTTCTCAAAAGAGACCTTACAGGCAAGAAGGGGCTGGAAAGAAATATTCCAAGTCATGAAATCTAAAGACCTACAACCAAGATTGCTCTACCCAGCAAAACTTTCATTTAGAACGGAAGGACAGATAAGGTGCTTCTCAGATAAGACCAAATTCAAGGAGTTCATCATCACCAAGCCTTTATTATATGAAATGTTAAAGGGACTTATCTAAGAAAAAGAAGTTAAAGAAACATGAACAGTGAAAGGACAACAAACTCACAGTTATTAACAACCACACCTAAAACAAAAGCAAACTAAAAGGACAGCTAGATCAGGAGTGGAAACATAGAAATGAAGATCTCAAGGAGGGTTAGCAACAGGGGAGTGGGAGGAGGAGACAGGGGGAGAAGGTACAGAAAACAAGTAGCATAGACAGTAGATAGAAAATAGATGGGGGGGGGGGCAAGAATAGTATGGGAAATATAGAACCTAAAGGACTTGAGACACATGGACATAAACTAAAGGGGGGTGATGGTGGGGTTGGGGGGGCAGGGTGGAGGGGAATGGAGGGGGGAATAGAACAACTGTAACAGCATAATCAATTCAAAAAAATAAATAAATTTATTTTAAAAAAAGAACTGAAGTGCTTATAGCAAAATATATATATAATATATATATATTATATATATATATATGGATAAATTTCAAAAGCATTATGGAAAGAGAAAGAAATCAAATTCTAAAGGTTATATATTTTATGATTCCAATAATGTGACATTCCAAAAAAAGGAAAATAGAGAGTAGCTCAGTATTTGCCAAGTACTAGGGGTGTGAGTAAGGGTTAATGACTACAAAGGGACCTGTGGGGAATGTTGCAAAATTTCTATATCTTGGTGTGATAATGATTACCTGACAGTATACAAAGTCTTTACAGAAGGTATCCAGTCATGTAATATGAAAAGTAGAGACATGTATTTAAAAAGATGCAAGATACAAGAAACATAGGACAATGACAACTCAGTCCCCTTCAAAGTAGGCACCTTGGGACCTCATACAGTTCTCCCAATTGCCAACAACTGCCCTGCCATATTTTCCTGAATCTCATTGAACATATGAGATCTCTTCCCTTTCTTTTTTTCCTTTTTTTATTGTTGTCTCCATTTTCCCCCCATTACTCTCCCCTGTCCTACCCACCCCAAATCCCACCTCCCACATTCAATCCTCCTTACCCCATTGTCTTTGTCCATGGGTCTTTTATACATGTTCCTTGACATCACTTCCCCTTCTTTCCCCCGTTGTCCACCTCTCCCCTCCCCTTTGTCAGTTTGTTCTTCATTTCTATGTCTCTGGTTCAATTTTTCTCACTTGTTTGTTTTACTGATTAGGTACCACTTATAGGTGAGATTATATGGTATTTGTCTTTCACCACCTGGCTTTTTTCACTTCGCATAGTGCTCTCCAGTTCCATGCATGCTATTGTGAAGGGTACAGGTTCTTTCTGCTGAGTAGTATTCTGTTGTATATGAAATCTCTTCTCTTTCAATGGTGATTTTAGTTTTGGGAAAAGTCAGAATTTAAGGGTGCCAAATCTTGGCTGTAGGAGGGGTAAATCACTTGGATGACTTCACGTTTCACCAAAATCTGCACAAGACATTATGCATGAAATGGTGTGCTGTTGTGAGGAAACTGCCAATCACCAGTTACCCACTGCTGTGGCCTTCTGAATCTTCCAAATATTTCCATGGAGGAATGTTCAATCTTAATGCAAAAGTTTATGCAGAGTCATTGCTATACACACTCATTCATTTTGAATGTGATGACCACACAGTACACATGCTCACTCAATGGCTCCTGCCTCCCCACAACTGACAAGTACTGAAGTTGTCATTGTTCGCCCATATACATTCCAGTCCACTCTCCCTGGCTGCCATGTTACTTCATGGAAACTGTTCTCTAACAATGGTTGGTCTTTTTCCAGACAGACCTTGTACATTTGCAAAATTTCATAGAACTCTACATCAAAATATCGAACTTTACTATAAATTACACCTTCAAAGATTTTTAAATGCTAAATGGAGTGAAGGATTTTGTGACAAAACTCTATCCTACTTTCATTTCTTCTCCATCAAACTCTTCCCAAGGAGGGCAATATCTACCTCTATGGTAGATATTGTCCAATAGTTCAGAAATATACAGATAAATATTGGAGTCTTTTCTCACAGTGCAGTGGGATATCTGAAGGGAAATTGGGCTGTTTTCTGATTGTGTATTTTTTTACTGTGACAGAGCATAGAGAAGTGCTAAGGTTGTGGAATATGAAGGATAAGAAAGCTCCTTGCTTAGCATTTGCTGGAACTGAGGCTGGCAGAACAATTAGAAGGTGAAGGGTGAGGGCATTTGGGTATAAAGAATAGCAGGAACAAAAATGGCAACAGCAGTGAAGAGCCCAGGGGACAGGATACTCTCCTCCTCCTTCTGCAGCTGCTCTGTGGGGATCAAGTAGCCAATGGTGGCTTTACTAACCAGCCCTGATCCCTAGAACAGAAGACAGAAGGAAGGCTGGTTCCCTGACAAACTTCCCTCATAACACAGACATTTAGAAAATACTCGCTAATTCTGCCTCATAGTCAAATTCCAACTGAGAAACCTAGAACATGTAGAAGATATGATAAAAACAGAGGATCACCATTAGCAGTGAAAAGGCAGTATCTTCAATAAATGGTATAGGGAAAATTGGACAACCATATGAAAAAGAATGAAACTGGACCACTATCTTACAGTGTACACAAATATTAACTTAAAATAAATTAAAGACCAACATGAATCTGAAACCATAAAACAGGCAGTGAGCTTCTTGTCATCAGTCTTGGTGATGATTTTTTAAATCTGACACCAAAAGCAAAACTGGTACTACATCAAACTAAAAAAATTCTGCACCACAAAAGACAGCATCAACAAAATGAAAAGGCAAACTACACAACGAGAGAAAATATTTGCAAATTATTTATTTGAGAAGTAGCTAATGTAAAGGACTCATATAATACAACAAAATATATGACTTAAAAATGAGCAACCAAAAACAGTTATGGTCAACATGACCATATAAACACGGTACCCTCACCCTCCCACAATCACATCAAAATTACAACTAAACTACAGAACAACCATCATTCAGAAGCACCTACAATCTAGATGAACAGAAGTTGTATGACTAAAGATATATAAAAGAAGCCACATGGAGACTGGTAGGAAGGACAGAGATGCACAACAGGCTGGTCCCACATCCACATGTAGCAAATAAAAGTCAAGAGGATTATCACAGCTGCAGAGGTCCACCCCTGAGGATCAAGGAAACCCAGCCCCATACTAGGAGCTACAGGCCAGGGTTCCAGTGCCAGGAAGAGATGTTCCCTTAAATTCTGGTTGTAAAAAACAATGAAGATGGTAGCTGAGTGAAACAGAAGTCTTCTGGAGTCTCAGGCAGTCCAGTGCACAGAATTGTTCAGACTAACTTGTTTTGAGCTCCAGTGCTGGGCAGCAAGCTCCAGTGCTGGGCAGCAGCTCAAAAAACACCAGGTACATATGGGGAAGAACTAAATTGTTTCATATCAGAGCAAGAGCTGGAGGGACAGCTTTCTCCAAAATAGCAGTGCTGTTGGAGGCCATTTTTTCTTTTCTGGGTCTTCCCCTCAGCACTACTGGCAAGCAGGTACCATATCTGAGTCTTCATCAACCTGTATAACAACTGTTTGCCCTGCTCTGGTCATTCTCTGAGACCCCACCTGCAGGCCCAGCTGAGCTCTTTCCTGTGACTTTTCCATACAAAAGGCACAGGACACATTTCCCTCATAGCCATTCCAACCTTCCCTCAAAAGGCCATTCTTGACCCATGCTTCAGATTTTCCTAAAGTCTCTCAAACAAGGAGCATCTGGCCTCAGCATACCCTGTATCTCTTTATAAGTTGCCCCAGGCCCAGCACTGGAGACAGCCAGCCTTGTTTCTCTCGTTGGCCTCTCCTGGGCACTTCTAATCCCAGCACAAGTAGCATCAATCTGCAGATCGCTTTGTAGCTTATACCAAGTGGCCCTGGGCTGAACACAGATGGCAGCTGATCTTGGCCTGCACCCTTTCAGGAGGCCCCAGAATCAGCACACTCGGTGGACAATTTGTCAAAGCACTGCCCAACCACCTGCACACATTCAAGGGGTGGACTCAGTGAGCACCAGAGTCCTGCTGAAGTAAGTCTTGCTTTGTGAGGTGGGACCCTGGATAGCTGATCATCCACAGTGGTTGCAGAAAGTCCTTGCAGCCAATTAGACTTAAGATAAATGCCTCCTATTCATGTGCCAACAACAATCAAGCCGCAACTAAGCAAAAAGTATACACAGCCCACACAGGGGGCACACCCAGAGTGCCAAGTTTAATGATAGGACAGAATGTGCCACTGGATCCTACAAGACACTTACTATATTAGGCAACTCTATCAAGAATAGGACACATAGCAGGTTCACCTAATACATAGAATCAAACACACAGAAGTTGCCAAAAGGTGGAAATAGAGAAACATGTCCCAAATGAAAGAACAGAACAAAAATGTACAAAAAAGAACTAAACAAAATAAAAACAAGCAATCTACTAGATACAAAGTTCAAAACGCTGGTTATAAGGATGTTCAATGAACTTAAGGGAAGAATAGATGAACTTAGTGAGAACTTCAACACATAAAAAAGGACATGGAAACCATAATAAATAACCAGTTAGAAATGAAGGATACACTAACTGAAGTGAAGAATAATTTACAGGGAATCAACAGTGGAGTAGATGAAACCAAGAATCAAATCAGTGATTTAGAATATAAGTAAACAAAAACCATCTCATCAGAACAGAAAAAAATCCAAGAAACTGGATAGTGTAGAGTCTCTGGGACAACTTCAAGCATTCCAACATTCACATCATGGGGCTGTTGGAAGGAGAAGAAAGAGAACAAGAAATTAAAAACCTAGTTGAAAACGTAATGACAGATAACTTCCCTAACTTAGTGAGCCAAATGCATACATAAGTCCAGGAAGTACGGAAAGTCCCAAATAAGATGAACCCAAAGAAACCGACATCAAGACACATCATAATTTAAATGTAAATGGGTAAAGTGAAAGAGAGAATCTTAAAAGCTGGAAGAGAAAAACAGTTACTTACCTACAAAGGAGCTCTCATAATACAGTCAACTGATTTTTCAACACACCCTTTGCAGGTCAGAAAGGATTGGCAAGAAACATTCAGTTATGAAAAGCAAGGACCTACAACCAAAATTAGTCTACCTAGCAAAGCTATAATTTAGAATTGAAGACATATAAAAAACTTCTTAGACAAGAAGAAGTTAAAGTAGTTCATCATAACCAAAGCAGTATTACATGGAATGTTAAAGGGTCTTCTTTAAAAATAAGAAAGGAGAGAAACTGAAGATGGCCACAAGGTAAGAGGGAGTGGATTTCACTTCCCCGTACACATGGGAGGAAAACCTAGCTAATCTACTGAGGAACAGAGCAAACAGCCAACAGTACCCCAGCATATATGAAGATAGGAGACCAAAAATTGTAGAGGACATTGAAAAACCAGACATGAAACAAAAAACCCTGGAATTGTGAAAAGACCACAGTTTGACCCAAAGAAGGAGCATCCTAACAGCTAAGCCAGTGAGACAAATTTTACTTCACTACTACAGAGAACCTGTAAGTTATTGCATATTTGTATTATAATTTTTCAATATTCTTACATCTTTTATTTTATTAGTATTTTTGTATTCCTCTTCTTTCTGTTTAGTATTCTTTGCTTGACTGGTTAAATTGTATTGTTTGACAACGTTCCCTTGTTCTCTCACAGTGTATTGCAAATTTACTGTCTTTCACTCCACTTCTGTTCCATTACCACACTACTCAAAGTTCAATACTTCCTATACTGGTTATCTAGATCACAGATTCTGTCATATGATTGTTTCTCTAATATTATTGTAAATAATAGCTGTTCCATACAATTGTAAATACTACACAGCATCTCTCCCAGATCTTAGCCTACTTCACAGTTTCCTGAACTCCATTACTGTAGTGGTTAACTCTATTCTCTCACACACTACATCTATTTTCTACCCTTTACTCTCACCTTACCTCAGAATCTGAACTCCCACAAACTCACTGCTTTCTGTATCCAACTCACAATCCTTCCCTAACCAACAGGAGTCTTATCTTCTCTCCATCTTTTCTAAAAAGTGGCTAGTTGGGTGGAATATCATGGTTAACACTATATATAGCCAAAGGATCTCCTATCTCTTTTCTATGGGCTGATACTGTAAATATCATAGAATATACTCTTGCTGAACCATAGAAATGGAGATCAAATGGAGGGTTAGCGACAGAGGAGTGGGAGAAGGAGAAGGGGGGAGAAGGTACAGAGAATAAGTAGCATAGATGGTAGGTAGAAAATAGACAGGGGGAAGGGCGAGAATAGTATGGGAAATATAGAATCTAAAGAACTTGTGACACATAGACATAAACTAAAGGGAGGTAGTGGTGAGGGAGGGACTGTTCAGGGTGGAGAAGAATGAAGGGGGGAAATGGGATAACTGTAATGGCATAATCAATAAAATATATATTTTAAATATATATATACTCTTGCTGTATTAAACTATTTTGCCTTCCCCCTCCAACTGATCACAAAAAAAGACTAAGTAGAAGCTGGGAACACCAGGATACCTGCTGAAAGAGGAAAACCACCAACAGATAATAACGAAAGAAGGTGAAGGAGGGAGTGGAAGCCACACTAAATGAACCCAAGACCTATCTGGAAATACAACTAAATAGTGGATAAATTACCCAAAACAAACAACTGAATAAGAGCAAGAGAGAATCCTCAAAAACTTGTACACACAGAAGAACTAGCATCAACACAACCTGCAAACACCAGCACAACAAAATAAAAGAGGTGGTGAACAGAGTGACTCTCAGTTAACCAGCTGGTGAGAAGGACCCACCAAAGAAAGACCCAACAATAATCAAGACCCAAAGACAAAAACAGAGCCAACATAAATGACAGCCCAAGACCAGTGAGCTTGTGAGATCAAGGAGATGGCACCACTAAATCTCACAGGTATACTACCATAGAATTTCACACCAGAAACCCAGGGAGTCAGAACAGATAAATTTAAGAAACTGAGGTTAACAAGAAGAGTCCCCAAAACAATGAAAAGACAAATAAACAATCCCAAATAAAAGGAAAGGAGGAAGCCTCAAAAAATACTAAATGAAATAGAGGCAGATCAGCTATAAGATATTGAGTTCAAAGCAATGGTTACTAGGAAGCTCAATGAGCTCACAGAGAATTACCAAAAACAACAGAGAAACTACAGTGAATACATTGCAAACTATGTTAACATGAAAAAAGACATGGAAACTATCAATAAGGGACAAGAGAAAAATGAAGACTACAATTTCTGAACTGAAGAACACAGTGGAAGGAATCAACATCAGGCTCAATGAAGGAAAACATTGGATCAGTGAGCTGGAGGACAAAGTAGAAAAAAACACAGAAACAGTAAGAAAAGAAAAAGAGTCTGAGAAAAAATAAAGAGGGATTAAGAGAAATGCAGGACAACATGAAATGTAATAATACCCATATAATAGGGATACCAGCAGAACAAGAAATAGAAAACTTATTTGAAAAAGTAATGATGGAAAACTTCCCTAATTTGATGAGAGAAAGTCACAAAAATCAAAGAAACACAGAGTCCCAATCAAGAGGAACCGAAAGAGGCCCACTTCAAGACACATGACCATTACAATGACAAAAGTCCAAGACAAAGACAGAACCTTAAAGGCAGCAAGGGAGAAACAGGAAATAACATACAAGAGAGCCCCGATAAGGTTAGCAGAAAACTTCTCAATGGAAACGCTCCAAGCAAGAAGAAAATGGCAAGAAATATTCCAAGTAATGAGAATCAGAGGCCTACAACCAAGGATACTTTACCCAGAAAGGTTCTCAATCAAGATAGAAGGCCAAATAAAAAGCTTCCAGGACAAAAGAAGTCTAAAAGAATACACCTCCACCAAACCAGCTCTGCAAGAAATACTAAAAGGACTGTTTTAAAGAAAGGAAGGAAAAGAGAGAGACAAAGAGAAACACAGGTATAAAAATGACAATGAATAAGTACCTATCAATAATAACATTAAATGTAAATGGATTAAATGCTCCAATCAAATCAAAAGACATAGAATAGCTGAATGGATAAAAAAGCATGACCCACACATATGCTGCCTACAAGAGACCCACCTCAGAATAAAAGACCTACACAGACTAAAAGTGAAGGGCTGAAAAAAAATCTTCTAAGCAAACAAACGAGAAAAAAAAGCCAGGGTAGCAATACTCATATCAGACAAAATAGACTTCAAAAAAAGGGCCATAAAGAGAGACCCAGAAGGTTACTTCATAATACTCAGGGAAAGAATCCACCAAGAAGACATTAACATCCTAACATAGGAGCACCCAAATAAATAAAGAAAATCTTAGAGAACTTCAAGAAAGATATAGACAGCAACAAAATTACAGTAGAAAATTTCAATACCCCACTGTCAAAAATGGACAGATCTTCCAAACAAAATATCAACAAACATATCGTGGCATTGAACAATGCCTTAGGTGAAATGGACTTAACTGATATATATAGAGCCCTTCATCTCAAAGAAGCTAAATACACATTCTTTTCAAATTCACATGGAACATTTTCAAAGATAGACCACATGATAGGACACAAAATGAGCCTCAACAAATTCAAGAAAACTGAAATCATACCAAGCATTTTCTCTGACCCGAGAAACTGGAACTGGAAACCAACGCTGAAAGAAAAAACTCAAACACTCAAAATCATGGAGATTGAATGGCGTGCTATTAAACAACGAATGGGTCAAAAATGAAATCAGGGAAGAAATCAAAAAGTTTCTGAAAACAAATGAAAATGAACTCACAACAACTCAAAACTTATGTGATACAGCGAAGGCAATTCTGAGAGGGAAGTTCATAGCAATACAGGCCTGCCTAAAAAGGATAGAAACATTTCAAATAAACAACTTAACTGTACACCTACAAGAACTCAAGGAACAACAACAAAGGCAGGCCAGAGCAAGTAGAAGAAAGGAAATAACCACGATCAGAGCAGAACTAAATGACATAGAGACTAAAAGCACTCTTAGGATCAATGAATCCAGAAGCTGGTTTTTTGAAAAGATAAACAAAATAGACAAGCCTTTAAGTAGGCTCATAAAGTGAAAAAGAGAGAGAACACAAATAAACACAATCAGAAATGAAAGAGGAGAGATTACAACTGATACCACAGAAATAGAAGGGATTGTAAGAAATTACTGTGAAGAACTGTATGCCAAGAAATTTGAAAACCTAAGTGAAATGCACACATTTCTAGAAAAATATAATCTTCCAAAACTCAATGAAGAAGCAGAAAACCTGAACAGACTGATAACAGCAAATGAAATTGAAGCAGTAATCAAAGATCTCCCAAAACACTAAAGCCCTGGACCAGATGGTTTCACAGGAGAATTCTACAAAGCATTTAAGAAAAAGCTAACCCCTATTCTTCACAGACTATTCCAAATAATCCAAAATGATGGAAGACTCCCAAACTCTTTTTATTAAGCCAACATCATCCTAATCCCAAAACCAGATAGAGATACAACAAAGAAAGAAAACTTCAGGCCAATATTGCAGATGAACATAGACCCTAAAATCCTCAACAAAATATTGGCAAATTGCATTCAAAAATACATTAGAAAGATCATACACCATGGCCAAGTGGGATTCATCCCAGGGATGCAAGGATGTTCAATATTCACAAATCAGTAAATGTAGTACATCACATAAACAAAAGCAAAGACAAAAATCACATAATCATATCAATAGACATGGAAAGGCTTTTGATAAGGTATGACATATATTTATGATAAAAGCACTCAGCAAAGTGGGAGTAGAGGGAGCATTCCTCAATATAATAAAGGCCATATATGAGAGATGTACAGCCAATATCAGACTCAATGGGCAAAAACTAAAAGCTTTTCCACTAAGATCAGGGATAAGACAAAGTTGTCCACATTCACCACTTCTATTCAATATAATATTGAAAGTTTTAGTCACAGTGCTCAGACAAGAAAAGGAAATAAAAGGCATCAAAATTGGAAAGGAGGAAACAAAACTGTCGTTTTTTGCAGATGACATGATAGTGTACATGGAAAATCCTATAGACTCTACTCAAAAACTGCTTGAACTAATAAATGAATTTGGTAAAACAGTGAATTACAAAGTCAGTATCTGGATACAAAAGGCATTTTTGTACACTAACAATGACTCATCAGAAGCAGAAATCAAGAAAAAAATACCATTCGATATAGCAAAAGGAAAAATAAAATATCTGGGAATAAACCTAACCAAGGACGTAAAATACCTGTATGCAGAAAACTACACAACACTGAAGAATCAAGGAAGACACAAACAAATGGAAACATATACCATGTTCATGGATTGGAAGAAATAATATCATCAAAATGTCCATACCACTCAAAGCAATTTATGGATTCAATGCAATATCTATTAAAGTACCAACAGCATACTTCACAGACATAGAACAAACACTTCAAAAATTTAAATGAAACCATAAACACACCTGAATAGCAGCTGCAATTTTGTGAAACAAAGTAGGAGGGATCACAATACCTGATACCAAACTGTATTACAAGGACACTGTAAATCAAAACAGCCTGGTACTGTCATAAAAACAGGCACATAGACCAATGGAACAGAATAGAGAGCCCAGAAATCAACCCAACTCTCTACAGTCAGTTAATATTTGACAAAGGGTACAGTAACATAAAATGGAGTAAAAATAGCCTCTTCAACAAATGGTGTTGAGAGAACTGGACACCTATGTGCAAAAAAATGCAACTTGAACACCAACTTACACCATACACCAAAATAAATTCAAGGTGGATAAAAGACTTAAATATAAGCCGTGACACCATTAAAGTCCTAGAGGAGAACATCAGCAAGAAAAACTCAAATATTTCACGCAGCAACATTTTTACTGATATGTCTCCTAGAGCAAGGAATATAAAGGAAAGAATAAACAAATGGGATCTCATTAAATAAAAAGCTTCTGCCTGTCTAAAGAAAACAGTATTAAATTAAAGACAACCAACTCTATGGGAAAACATATTTGCCAATGATACCTCAAAGGTTTAATCTCCAAAATATACAAAGAACTTACATGACTCCACTCTAACAAGACAACTAACCCAATTGAAAAATGGGAAAAGGACTTGAACAGACACTTCTCCAAGGGGACAAACAGAAGATCCAGAGACAGATGAAAAGATGCTCAATATCACTAGCTATCAGAGAGATACAAATTAAAACCACAGTGAGATACCACTTTACACCAGTCAGGATGGCTATCATAAACAAAGCAACAAACAACAAATGTTGGAGAGGTTGTGGGGAAAAGAGGTCCCTAGTTTACTGTTGGTGGGATTGCAGACTGGTACAACCATTATGGAAAACAGTATGGAATTTTCTCAGAAAACTAAAAATGGACCTGCCTTTTGGCCCAGCAAAATCTCACATGACTCCACTCAAAGAAGACAAGCAACCCAATTTAAAAAGTGGGCAAAGGACTTGAACAGACACTTCTCCAAGGAAGACATACAGAGGTTCCAGAGATGCATGAAAAGGTGCTTAATATTTCTAGCTATCAAAGAGATGCCTTGACCTGCACCACCTAGGAAACCCTGGAGCCTGCACACCCAGTGGACAGCTACAGACCACGTCAGACCACCACCACTCTGTCCCTGCACCGCTGATCCTCCACAGAGAGCAGAGGTTGGTGGTCAGTGGTCACAGCCAGTCCTTGCAGCTGACTGGCTTGGGAAAATGCAACCCATTAATCTACCAACAACAATCAAGTCTCAAGTGCAAGAGGAGGATGTGCTCAGTCCACAATGAGGGTACAGCTTGAGTAACCAGTTTAGGTGATAGTGGAGGCTGCCACTGGACCCTACAGGACATCAACTACATTAGACTATGCTACCAAGAGAGGGAGACAAAGCAGCTCTACCTAATACATAGAAACAAACACAGAGAGGCTGATAAAATGAGGATATAAAGAAACATGGCCCAAATGAAAGAACAGAGCAAAACTCCAGAAAAAGAAATAAACAAAATGTAGATAAGCAACCCATCAGATACAGAATTCAAAATACTGGTGTGGATGCTCAAGGAATTTAGTAATGACCTCAACAGCATAAAAAAATATCCAGTCAAAAACTAAAGATATATTAATTGAAATATAGAACAATTTATAGAAAAACAATAGTAGATAAAGACAAGAATGAGATCAATGATTGGAATGTAAGGAAGCAAAAATAACCAATCAGAACAAGAAGAAAAAAGAATCCCCCCCTAAAATGAGGATGGTATAAGCAACCTACAAGACAATTTCAAGAGGTCCAACAATTGCATCATAGGGATGCCAGAAGGAGAAGAGAAAGAGCAAAAAAAAAAAAAAAAAGAAAGACAGAAAAGAAAATCTATTTGAAAAAACAACGAAAGAAAACTTCCCTAATTTGGTGAAGAAAATAGACATGCAAGACCAGGAAACACATTAAGTCCAAAAAAAGATGGAGGGAAAGAGGTCCACTATAAAACACATTATAATTAAAATGCCAAAGGTTGAAGATAAAAAGAGATTCTTAAAAGCAGTAAAGGAAAAGCAGTTAGTTACCTGCCAGAGATTTCCCATAAGACAGTCAGTCATCTGATTTCTCAAAAAAAGAAACTTTCCAGTATAGAAAGGATTGGCAAGACATATCCCAAATCATGAAAAGCAGGGACCTATAGCCAAGGTTGCTCTATCCAGCAAAGCTACCATTTATAATTGAAGGACAGATAAAGAGATTCCCAGACAATAAAACACTAAAGGAGTTCATCATCACCAAACCATTATTATACGAAATCTTAAAGAGACTTATTTAAGAAAAAGAAAGTCAAAACTATGAACAATAAAATGATAAAAATACATATCTATCAATAATTAACTCTAAAAAGCAAACTAAGCAAACAAGAACAGAGACAGAATCATGGATACAGAGAGTGTTTTGATGGATTCTAGATGGGAGGGGCCTGTAAGTGAATAGGTGAAGAATTGAGGAAATTAAGAAGTATAAATTGGGGAATTCCACCAAGATGGAGGCATAGGTGGAAGCACTGTGCCTTCTCCCACAACCAAGTTTAAAAACAACAAAGTTTTAGCAACAAAAATGCAGCCAAACCACAGAAAATTGAACTATATGGAAGTCTGACATCAACGAACCCTTCAGCCAAACTGGTAAGAGGGGCAGAGCCAGCAGCAGAGCTGGGTTGGGCAGGAAAGATCCACCAGACTGACCCTGACATGTGACCCAGGCACACCAGCAGCCGTGGGCAGATCCCAGGTGTGGAGTAGTGGGCAGACCCACTGAGGGCACAAAGTGATAAACTCACTAAGGGCTGACCACAGTCACACATTCGCGGTGAAAGAACGAGCGGCGAGACAGACTGTGCAGGCCCCAGTGGCAGGAAGTGGCAGAGGGGACCGCTATCATCCCTCTCTGACCCTGCCCCCACATACAGCCTCACAAACCAGCAACCTCAGTGGCCCCACCCTGGTGAACACCTAAGGCTCTGCCGCTCAAACATAACAGGCACAAACAGATCAAAACATAGCTCAAGAACAGCTCAGAGCCCCAGAGCCAATAAATCTAAGCAATGAAGAAATAGCCAAACTTTCAGATGCACAGTTCAAAACACTGGTGATCAGGATGCTCACAGAACTGGTTAATTTTAGTCACAAATTAGAGGAACATATGAAGGCTAAACTAATTGAAATGAAGGGAAATGCACAGGAAACCAATAGTGATGGAAAAAAAAAAAACTGGGACTCAAATCAAAGGAGTGGACTAGAAGGAGGAAAAAAATGACCAAACAGAAAAGGATGAAGAAACAAGAATTCAAAAAAATGAGGAGAGGCTTAGGAACCTCCAGGACATCTTTAAACGTTCCAACATCTGAATTATAGGGGTGCCAGAAGGGGAAGAGGAACAGCCCCAGGTGGAAAACTTATTTGAACAAATAATAAAGGAGAACTTCCCCAATCTGGCAAAGGAAATACACTTCTAGGAAATCCAGGAAGCTCAGAGAGTCCCAAAGAAGTTGGACCCAAGAAGGAACACACTAAGGCACATCATAATTATATTAGCCAAGATTAAAATGAAGGAGAGAATTCTAGAAGCAGCAAGCAATAAGGGGACAGTCACCTACAAAGGAGTCCCCATCAGACTGTCAGCTGATTTCTCAAAAGAGACCCTACAGGCAAGAAGGGGCTGGAAAGAAGTATTCCAAGACATGAAATCCAAAAACCTATATCCAAGATTGATCTATCCAGCAAAGCTTTCATTTAGAATGGAAGAACAGATAAAGTGCTTCTCAGATAAGATCAAATTCAAGGAGTTCATCATCACCAAGCCCTTATTATATGAAATGTTAAAGGGACTTACCTAAGAAAAAGAAGATAAAAAAGATCAACACTGAAAGGACAGCAAACTCACAGTTATTAAGAACCACACCTAAAACAAAAGCAAACTAAGAGGACAGCTAGAACAGGAGCAGAACCATAGAAATGAAGATCACATGGAGGGTTTGCAACAGAGGAGCGGGAGAAGGAGAAGGGGGGAGAAGGTACAGAAAATAAGTAGCATAGATGGTAGGTAGAAAATAGATAGGGGGGAGGTCAAGAATAGTATGGGAATTATAGAATCTAAAGAACTTGAGATACGTGGTCATAAACTAAAGGGGGGAATGGTGAGGGAGGGGGTGTGCAGGGTGGAGGGGAATGAAGGGGGAAAATAGAACACCTGTAATGGCATAATCAATAAAATATATTTAAAAAAAAAGAAGTATAATTTGGTAGTTACAGAGTAGCCATGGGGATATAAAATACAGTATAGAAAAAGGAAAATACAAAGAACTTATATGTGTGGACCCATGGATAGGAACAATGGTGTGAGGATTGCCTGAAGGAGCTGGGTGTAGGGGGGCAAACTGGGAAAATTTTTGATGACTGTAATAGCATAATCAATAAAATACAATAAAAAATAAAGTGAATCTTTTATAGACATAAAAAAGGAAACAATCAGACAAATCTATAATAAGTAACATGCTGTAAGATGACTGGCCTGATCTTTTAAACAAGTAAATGTTATGAAATATATATGTGAAGAATACTGTTTTAAATTAAAAGAGACTAATGTAACATATAAAAGCCTATCTTAGTTTGAAAGAAATTCTTATGAAAGATATTTTGATTAACAATAGGGAAATTTGACTATAGTCTAGTTATTAGATAATATTAAAATATAATTGTGAATTTTCTTAGGTAGAAAAATTACATCGCAATTTTGTAGAAGACTATCCTTATTTCAGATAAATGAAAAAATGTTTAGAAATATAATATTATGATGTCAGTTACTAAAAATATAAACATGTAAAGGAAAATGAAACAAATATAGAAATTGGTTAACAATTGAACACAGGTGGTAAGTTTATGTGTTCTTTGTATTTTGACATTTCTAAATATTTGAAGGTTTTCATAAGAAAAAGTTAAGAAAATAATTATATTTGATGATATGCCTTGAGGAGAAAATATTTTATATTTAAATTTTTGTTTAATTTTTATTTGAAATTAGATAATAATCAGATTATAAAATACCTATTGTAAGTGTCACAGGATAGAATAAAGGTCTTTTAATATTAAACACTATGTTTTGATTTCTAATAGTTAACTAGAAAAGAAATATAATTTCTCAAAAGGAAAACAGTTATCACCTGGCCTTATAAATAAGAAATGCAAATTTGAATAACCATGAAAACTCTGAGAATATTTATTATGATTTCACTCTAGCAATTTGGTAGAGAGACACAATTCATTCCAAACACACACATATTTCTTCTCTTAATTGTGGCAGTTTTATAGGATAGAAAAAAAACTATAAAATCTCCAGGGCCAAACAAAGAATTAATTCCAGTATTTCCAGATAACCAATGTAAGATATGATCCAATGTTTGGAAAGAAAACAGTTTCTCAGCCCTGACAGGTGTGGCTCAGTTTGTTGGGCATCATCTTGCAAAACGGAAGATGATGCCTCACACACATGCCTGGGTTGTGAGTTCAGTCCCAGTAGAGGTGCATTCGAGAGGCAGCCAATAGATATTTCTTTCTCACATTGATGTTTCTCTCCCTCTTTTTCCCCCTTCCTTCTTTCATTTTTATAAATAAATAAATAAATACATAAATAAATCTTTGAAAAGAGAAAGAAAGCAATCTCTCAGAATTAGGGAAATGGAAGTGCCAATGGGTGAAACCAGTCATAGCCATCACTCAAATAGCTTTGGTGACCTCTTCTCATTTTTAGCCTTTTGTGCTTCCTGCCTAATGACTACAGTTTCTCCTCCTATTTTTTCATTGCACATTAATTATTTATTATTAAGTAAGGAAGTGTGGTAAAAATCCATAAATTATGTCTGAATCTGAGTCTGGAAGAAGCTATTGAGGTTCTGCAGACAAAAGGAGAACAAACCTCATAATCCAGTGTGGCAAATACTATTGGTACCCCATCCATATCCCCTTTTCAATCACCTCTCCTGAGCATACCACCTGAGTTTCTCTACATGAGGGCTTTCTATAGATATGGGAGTCCATTTAGCCAAAGTGAGCACACAGACAATTCTGGGGAGCAATTTTCAACCAATAATTTATAGACCCCTTGTCCCTTGGTTGTATAACCCTTCAGGCATGCTCTACACTACCTACCATAGATGTCCTGCAGGACTGAGCCCTAGTTGCCTGTAGTAGAAATATGTTCAGTACTTACTGTTTATTGGCTTATTTCTCCTGTCTCACTTCCCCACTTTCTTACCAATGCTCCCTGGGATGATCTTCTACATAAACTATTTGAATTAACTTTTATCTATGCAAGTATTCTTTTGTGGGAGACCCACCCAAGTTATCTAGGATCTGGAACTCTTGATTACACAGCACCACCCTGGACAGAATATGTAGCTCTTTCATATCATGAAGGTGCTATAGAGGTTAAACTTGGATTGAGGTGGTAATCCAGATCCAACTTCTATTAACAGGTTTACTATCCTTTAGTGAACCAGCTCAACAAGGTGGGAGATGAAGACGAGGCTGTTGTGGTGGCAAAAAATTGTTAAGTAGAAAGGAGCAGTCTTTTAGACATTTTTCAGAAGGTGCTAGATTATCTCTAACTAATCAATCAAGTACCTTCTATTGCTAACTTACAGTATCTGTCTGCCTGGAACCCCGTCCTTCTTGCTTTGCTCTCCTGATTGATACCTCAGTGCACTGTGTTATGTCTGGCTATAGCCAACCTCTGTTGTCAGCTTTCTGCCCTTGGTACCATTATGCACACCTCATACTGATTCTCTTCTGTGTTCTCTTATAATCTTCTGGCTCTCTCTACTGTTATATGAATGCTTAAACTATTATTCTTTAAAATCAATCTATCATAAATAGAAAAACTTCTTTCTAAAGAATTTCCTACAACATCTTCAGTGTTTATCTAAAATCACCAGTCATATTTAATCCTGAAGCATCAAGACACTCACATGTATCATTTCTGAAGAAAATTAATGTATTCATAATTGTAGAAATATGCTTCTAAAGATTCATATTTTGGTTCCCCTCATTTTGACTTGCCAAAATCATCACAATAAGATTTGTGCTTCACTTGCTTATATTTTTTGATAGCATCTGATAACATTTAAGCTTTTAAAAAAGTTTCAGAGTATAAAGAAATAATCTATACTTGATCACTTGGAGATTCCTTGTGAATGGAATAGCTTTTCACAGTCATAAAATTATATTTTAATTATAAATCAATATTTTAACTGTTTTCCTGGAGTTTTATAACTAATATTATTAAAGCCTTTAAATAAAAATAAGTGAAACACACTTATAATAAAAGGAGGCAAAAAAGGAGAAAGAGGAAGGGAGGAAGAAAAGGAGAAATAGCCGATGTTGTATATTACAAACTTCCAATCCCATCAACGACCTCTGAAGTATTTATTGATGACATGTTATGAGGTGACAAAATACTGGAAATTCTCATTAATACTATTCAATATAAGTAAAATAGACTGATGATAAATTTAAGTAAAATAGACTGATTTAATAAGGTAGAAATGGTATGGGTGGACAAAAAGTTCCTTCAGTTTTTTCCATACAATGGCTCTAGTAGTGCTTAGTGTCTTTAACTTTATTGGAAACAATTTTGTTAGATTATATTTTAACAGCTCTCATTTTAAAATGCATTTTTTAAAACTTATTAAAATTGGTGAATTTTTGTGTAGCCACTTTAATATTGAAGATGAAAGAAACTAAGCAATATTTCTACATATTATGCTTTATCATTTCAAGAAAGTAAAAACACAACTTTCAGAAGATTTGTGCAGTATATGAAGAAGGTGCTGTGATTGGTTGAACATGTCAAAAGTCATTTGTGAAGTTTCTTGGTACCATTGACCTTTTGGCCAAATAATTTTTTGCTGTGGGGCTGTCTTAGGCATTGAAAGGTATATAGCAGTGCCCCTGGCATTTTGTAAGTGGCAGAGGTGGAATTAGTTCTGTTATGGACTGGATTGTGCCACTCCAAAATTTGTATGTTGAAGTCCTAACCCCAACTACCCAGAATGTGGCTATATTTAGCAATAGGTTCTTTAAAGAGGTAATTAAGTTAAAATGAGTCTATTTGGTGAGTCCTACATCAGTATGACTGGTGTCCTTATAAGAAGAGATTTGAACATGGACACATGCAAAGAGAAGCCAATAGCAGGAGATAGCCAGCATACTCAAAATACCCAAATCAATAAAGTTATCAGTGAAAATGAAAAATGTTTCTTTTGTTTTACAGAAAAAACTAAACAAGCTTTTCGGTCAACCCAATAAAAAAACAAAAACAAACAAACAAAAAGCCTTCCCAAACAGAAGCTGCTATATTCTATGCAGTACCTCAGTAGAGGTAAAAAAAGGAAAAAAGAGGTAAAAAGGTTTGCCATCTTTTAGGTAGCTGTGCTGACCTGGGAGAAGGATATGACATGCACAGGGGTTTCTTATGGTGCTAGATATATAATGGAGTCTCAGAAAAGAGAGTAAAATCTGTATCTCCCACAAATGCAAGAGAATGCATCTCTTCTCTTACCTTTGAACACTCAACCCCAGAAAACTGGAGGAAAAAAATGTCAAACTACAACTCAGAAAGGAAAAGCCATCAACTTGTATATAAGGCTTTTCCATATAGCAAATGGGTAAAAGAAAGCCCAGGAAAATCAAAACTATGGCAAGTACAAAATCAGTTGTCTTCTCTTTGCATGTGTTGATAGGGGTACTTAGAGATATTTGTTGACACTGACACTCAGTGAAACAGTGCTCTTGGTCAGCCTATTTGAAATTATTTTATTTCAAGATGAATACAAACTTGCTTAACCAATTTCTTCCTTTTAAACCAAATTATTGAATTTTTACTGTTTATGTTTTCTTGTGTTTAATTGTATAAGGGAAGGATTAATGGAAGTAGACCTGAAAGGTAGAAAAAGGTGTGAAAACTTTGCCAAGAACATAAATTTGTTTCTTTACTTGAACTTGGTATAGACAGAGCAAAAGTAATTTAGCTCTGTCAAAAGAGCCATGCTTTCTCTGGCCTCAATTTTATTTTAATAATCCAGGGGCAGTGCCATAGACACAATCTCAAAAAAATAAATTTATTTCTATCAATCCCAAATACAGGATGCATGCTACCATCAGAAATGCAGGTGTGCTCCATTGATGCCTCCAATAGATAGTCTCAGGAATACTTAGGCTGAAGAGCATGTTACGTGCCATGTTTTGTATCCTACTATGTTTCAAGAGAGTATAACATTTATAAAATTTCATAAAACTTATATGGTCAATTAAAATAGAACCAGATACTTATCTTTCTTACTTCAAAGTCCCCATCTTTCTAGTTGTGACCAAGGTTGAAGTGACTTGACTTCACTGTCCATCTCTTTCATAAGAAATCCATATGTGTAAGTGACTAGAATCAATAATGGCTTTTATAAATAAGACCCACACATACACAAAAAGTTGACCAAGAATTTTTAAAGGATTACAACAAAAGTCCTGTGGTATTTTTTCTTGTATATTTTGTATCATGTGCAGTGAAGGGAAGGAAGGCCATCACACCATGTCCAGCCTCAGACCTGGGAGCCCAGCATGGAGACCAGGGGTTTCTTCCCAAATCCCACCAGGACACTTGGTAGTGCCACAGAGAAACATCATGGATGTTGGAGTCGGAAGAAATGAAAAGAACTGGTAATGGGCTAAGAGAGTTTAATGTTGTGGGGAAGAAATAAGGTATAGAGCTCTCACCTTCCTTCTCTCAAGTCAGGGGATAACCACTTGAGCAAAGGTAGAAGAGGACTAAATGCTTGGAACAGCCGCCATGTTATAATGTAATGAATGACAGAGAGTGGGAAGTGATGGACACTGAGAGTAAGTAAACTGACTGGTGAGATTGGAAGTCATATGTTTAGAAGACTGCTGATCAGTTGAATAGGAAAGACTTTCAGAAAACTTGGGTGGACTGAACCCAGGTTAAAGGATGCAGGACAGGAGCAGAGAGTACAATGATGAAGCAAGAATGATGAGAGTTAGAAATGCCAGCTGCAGAGCAATCAATCCTCTATTCTATATGGTACTTTGAGAAGTTGGGGATGGTTTTAACAAGACAACATATTCTGCCCTTTCTCATCTTTGGAGTGTGAAAACTGAGGCCACAGCTGACTCATGCCATGAGCAACAGCATCCCATTTTGGCTGAGCCAATCCTTTCTGATTGGATGTGTACCAGTGGCATTCTGAGCTGGCACTTCTGCTGCATTGCCCCATGCACACAGCACTAAGTCCAAAAATCCATCCTTCTTGCTTGGTTACTACATTTTTACATACTTGATACATATATTTGTGAGCTTGAAGAATGAAGGGCCTTAAGATTAAAGAGAACTTGAATGATCATATGGAGGTGAGCACCCTCTACCTTCCCTCTCCTCCATAGTACAACCTGGAGCATGACACTCTTTAAGCCTTGGTTTTCTTTCCTTTAGAATAAAAAATTAATTTAACAGTAATAACCTCTTTATAAAGTAGTTGTTCAATGACATATAAAGCATTTAGCAAAATTACTGGGCACTTAGTAGGTGCTCAATAAATGGTAACTATAAATTAGGCAAGAGCAGACAAAATGAATATATCTAGCTTTACCCCTTTTTCTTAAGTCTGTGTTGCCTTAGCCTGAATTCTTCAGAAAACAGAATCAGGGGCAACAGCTTATCTGCAACTCTTTTATTAGGGAAGCAGAAGTGTAGACAAGAGAATGTTGTAGGAAAGACAACAGGGCAAATATAAGAGGGGCATGCTAGAGAGATGGCCACCACTTCATACTAAAACCAAATAATTGCACCACCTCATGCGTCTTTGGAGAGGCCATGGGGCTATTGCATTTTAAGACAGTCTGGGGAGAGAGGTTGAAGCCAAAGAAAGGAGAATTTATTTATCAGCTCTCAACTTCCACTGATTAAATATTTATCTTACTAAATATTAATTCCCTTACCCTTCAGAGTGTGTCCATGTGAATGTCATGCAGCTTCTCATGCATCTTTAGCCTCAGTGGCAACAGGGAAGTGCTGTGTTGAAGACAAAAGACTCAAGGTGTGGGCTTGAGATATGGTACTGTCAGGTAATTCTCACACAATGCCAGTTGTGACCATGCAGTTATAAGAACCTACACAAAGTTGGTCTCCAAGGTGAAAGCTGGGGAGGAACACGTGGCCAAGAGTCCTAGAAACAGATAAACCTGGGATGATCTGAAGTGAGATGGAAAATTCCTGGCATACATAGGTTTTATATTGAATGTATTTTTTCACTTATATTCTGGGAGATGGAGATATAGTTCCAGTCTTCAGGGATTTCATATTCAAGCTTCATTTTATTTGACAGGTATCCTAAATTGTATCAAATAGCTGTTACTATAAAAATCAAGAGTTAAGTACTAGAGGTGTACTTACCAAATCAAAGATTTTGTAAGAAAAGGTCTTTATATTATGAATAATTGCCCTAGGTCCTGATATGTTGAATTTTCTACTGATAAAATGCTCTTGCACAATGTCTTTCTTTTGGGGGCTGTTTTCATTCAATTTGTTATTAGATTTTGTGGCATTGGAAATTTTTAATATCTTCTACTACAATCTGAAAGTGATTTGTTACACAATATATTTTGCCTCAAGATATTTGATATTTGTCTTTAAACTTCTTGAGAGAAAGGACAGCTTCTTATATAACTTGCAGCCCTCCACAGCACCTCGAGAGTATAACAGATTCTTAGTATATGTTGAGTGGGGAGCAGCCTAAATACCAGGTATTAGGAGAATATTGAATAAATGGTAGGGCAGCCATACAATAGAATTTCATACAGGACAGTTGTAGAAAATAATATAAACATGGGGATATAGAAGACAGTTATTTTAAGTGAAATAGCAAATCGCAGAACTATGTATATAAAATAATGACATTTTGATTATATGTGCATGTATATAGTATGTGTACATGCACATTTAGAAGTCTGGAAGGTGAGTATACATACAAAACTGTTAAAGGCTATTTTCTCAAGGGATTAGATTGGTAGGGGAAGAGGAATTTTTTTTATTTTACTTGTATTGTTTGTGTTCTTTGCAACATTTATTACTCATATGATTTAAAAATGGACAAATAAAACAAGCAATGCTTTGAATGATTCATAGTTATTTGATGACACAGTAGAAAAAATAAGAAAGTGGGTACAAATGATTACTTAGTTTTGACACTAAATTAGTCAGGTACCATCTTTTATTTAATCTTGTATGGATAAAATGCTGGTTCCATCTGTTTTAATTCTTATGAGAGTCATTGAAACCTCTGCATTCTTAATTCCCCCAAAATACCAGTGTTCCTGGCCAACTTGCTTGGCTATATATCATCATATTTGCAGGATCATTCTTGCTTCTGCAGAGTTCTGTTTACAATTTTAATGGGCAGATAAAAACTTCTTAGGTAATATAGGTCACCAACTGTATATAATCAGTACAGCATTTTGCTTTTTGTAATTCTCAGATTTTCATTACCTAGTTGAAATGTTTTTGTGCATACAAATGCTTAAACAATAATATAGGAATCATATGTTTTTGGCATAATGGTCTCTACACCCTGTTGAATCCCATATAGCAAAGCATAAATACCTATTTAAAGTTCTTGGAAATGAGGAATCAGTTAGTTATTCCAGGCTGTGTTCATTTCTTGATTTTTTTTGTGTTGATTTCCCCATGATATACAGAGAAATACTCAGGGAGGTCAGGGTACAACTTTTCCCAGGAAGGGTAGAGGAATGGGATGAAACAGCTGCTTTCTGGTAATGCATCAGCAGCCCCAACACTCAGCCTTTCCAACATTTTTAAAACACATACAAAACCACATCTTTGTCATCCCAGAAGAACTGGGATCTCATCCCCATTATTGTTCATCCTTTTTTATTTATTTACTTTGTGTTCTAACTCCTTCCCACCCTACAACTTTTATTCTTAGTCCATCAATTACATATAATAAGCACGTGTCTTAGAATAGCAGACACTTACTCCAGGCATCAGAGAATCCTTTGGAAATATTTAGGAACAGATAATGTCAAGGAAGGATCATGTGAGTCCTGTGAAAATAACAATCAAAAATAGCTCTCTGAAGCTTTAGCAGAATGCCAAAGAATTTCATATCTGGGTTAGGAGGAACATTTTGTTATACTAAACTCTAGCAAATAACACATAGTCCTTAAGAAATTCAAAGCAATAAAAGCCAACAAGAATTTGAAAGAACATTTATCAAGACAGCGCCACTATTTCCCTAGATTTTTGACACTCACACTTATTTTTAGAGAGAGATAGAGAAAAAGGGGAGGGGCAGAGAAACATCAATTTGTTGTTCCACTTATTTATGCATTCATTGGTTGATTCCTGTATGTGCTCTGACCAGGGACTGAACCTACAACTTTGGTACATCAGGATGACACTCTAACCAACTCAGCTACCCAGCAAGCCACCTTTGCTTTTCTAAGGAGAAAAAAAATCAAGAAATGAAGCCATAAATCATGAGCAGATTTCCCCCTTCATATAGAGGGAAACTATAAACTTAAGTGGATAAAAGAAATCCACAATGTTATTTTTCAGCCTCATGAATAAAATTAAATATTTACTTCTATTATAAATTTAACCAACAAATGACAGTCATATTATTAAACTCCATGACTTTGGTACCAATAGAAATGATGGATGTTTTATAGTATATTAAAGTTGTTGAAGAGATCTCAAAATACTATTTATATTCATGAGTATTCAAAATTATGGTAGTTAAAAGACCTCTCACTGGATCTCATTACTTAATGTGCTAATAAGGGAACAAATATTGTAATATTACAAATTTTACATTTTGATATTTATATTTCAATATAATTGGGCTCTTTTGTAATTTATGTATTTTATTTTATGCTCCTAGAAACACTTCTGAGAAGAGATCCATAGGTTTCAGCCAACTGCAAGTATATGAAAGAGCCAGCCAGGTGCAAGAGAACCACCCAAACAAGCCCAGGCAAAATTGGCCACCCATGAAATAGTCATTCAACTAAACCAGTCGTAGTTGGAGACCCTAACTTTTGGAGTGGTTTGTTACATGACAATAAATAACCAATTCATATCTCTACTATTATTTATCCAACGTTTTTTCCTAAAGCAACTTTTTCAACTTAAATACATTCCTTTTTAAATGGTCTTCATAGTACTCTTAAAATAGAGGGGAAATATTTTCACTTGGCACAAATAGAAGCAAACCAAAAACAAATACAAGAAAAAGCCTAGCCAGTGTTATTAAATTATAGCTTGATGGTTCATCTGGGAAGGTCCATTATGAAAAAGTGCTAGAAAAGTAATCAAGTCACATAACCATGAAAGTGAAACCTTCACCCCGGTGAAGGCAGAGGACTAAATGAGAAGTGCGAGTCCATGTTATCTAAGTCCCTTTCCCTTTTCCTTTCATAATCAGTCCTCCCAGAGGGTGGTCTTCGCCCATATTTGGGGAAGCACTGACAGTATAGTGCAGTCTAATTGGATTTACGGAAAAATGGAATGATTGTATAAATGAATGTTTTATATCCTAATATTGGAATGAAACAGCATAAACATGAGGATGCCAGGCCCCACTGCAGACGTTTGACCCAGACCACAGCTGTGAGGATTCTGGGCTAAACGAGACCAATCAGTTCTTCACATGGATAAGAAAATTGAGGCCCTCTATAAATTTTAGATATTAATCCCTTATCAAATGTATCATTGGCAATATGTTCTGCCATTCACTGGGTTGTCTTTTAATTTTGTTAATGGTTTCTTTTGCTATGAAAAACATCTTAATCCAATTAAAAATAGGCAAAGGACCTGAATAGACACTTTTCCAAAGAGAATATATATAACCAATAGACATGAAAAGAAGTTCAATGTTACTAACCATCAGAGAGATACAAATTAGAACTACAATGTGATATACCTCACACCTGTCAGAGTGACTATCATCATTAAATCAACAAGTGACAATTGTTGGTGAGCATGTGGAGAAAGGGGAACCCTTCTGCACTGTTGGTGGTAATGAAGATGGGGCAGCCACTGTGGAGAACACTATGGGTTTTTCTCAAAATATTAAAAACTAAACTGCCTAATGACCCAGCCATTCCACATCTGGGAATATATCCCAAGAAGTCTGAAACACTAATTCAAAAGAAACATATACATTCCTGTAAATTTTGTCTATTGTAAGCAG
Organism: Artibeus jamaicensis; assembly: GCF_021234435.1. Classification (NCBI taxonomy): domain Eukaryota; kingdom Metazoa; phylum Chordata; class Mammalia; order Chiroptera; family Phyllostomidae; genus Artibeus; species Artibeus jamaicensis. The sequence continues at coordinate 112,171 of NW_026521755.1, forward strand.
GCCAAGTGCCTATCAGTAGATGAGTGGATAAAAAAGCTGTGGTACATTTATCCAATGGAATACTAGTGGGTTATAAAAAAGAAGGAAATCTTACCCTTTGCAATAGCACAGATGGACCTGGAGAGTATTATGCTAAGTGAAATAAGCCAGTCATAGGAAGACAAATACCATATGACTTCATTTATATGTGGAATATAATGAACAAAATAAGCAAACAAATAAAATAGAAACAGACTTATAGATACAGAGAACAGACTGATGGCCATTGGGGGGAGGGGGGTTGGGGGGATGGGTGAAAAAAGTAAAGAAATTAAGCAAAAAAAAGAAGAAAGAAAAACCTCATACACACAGACAACAGTATGGTGATTACTAAAGGGAATAGGTATGGGGGAGGTTGAAGAGGGTAAAGGGGGAGTAAACAGTGATGGAAGGAGAAATAAAAGAATTTTAGGTTGATAGTTTTCTTTGCAGTATTTTAAAATGTTATTCACTTTTCTTTGAATCTGTGTATATAATTCCTTTTTCCCCTCTGTTTTTAAGATTTTTCTCTTTATATAAGTTTTTGGATATTTGATTATAATGTGAGGCTTTTTTCTTTTCTTGCCATTCCTAAAAAAGAAAGAAAACCGAGGCTTAATCAGATTAAATATGTTGGCTCAGTTCTTACAGTGAGTCAGTGGCAAAGCCTCTGCTATAAAAAAATAAATTTAAATAATTTCACTCCTGCTACCACAGGCTCTCATAGCCTATAGATCTCATCTGTTAGATTAAGGAGCTGATAGAAAACGCCCAGAACTCCTCCAAGTTCTATCTCTCTATGAATCTATGAGTTTACATGTTGTAGCAAGGAACCCAAAGAATTTACTAAGGAATAATAAGGGAATAATAAGGGATTTTACTAAGTAATAATGAGGGAATAATAATAAAGAATAACAAGAAATGAAATGACATCGACTCACACATTGAAAACCTCATTCCCCTTTTACTCTCTTATTTCCCTCTAACTTGGTAAAGGTGACATGCTTTGCATCAAGCCTGGCACATATATCATTAAATGTTATCTGTAATTAATATTGATAATTATAATATTAATAATCTTAATAAATAGCTAGGCAGTTAGGAGCATGTGCTCTGGATTTGAATTTTTCTCCCTGCACATCATACATTTCTGTCCAGGAAAGTGAATTAACTTCTTTGTACCTCAATCTCTTCATCTGAAAAATGAGCATGTTAAAATATTTATATCATACTTTGTTCTGAGGATTAAAGGAAATAATACATGGAAAGTATTTCGAACTCTGCCTGGTACACAGTATATACAAAGTAATTATATATTAAGTATATTAAGTACTCAACAAATATTAATGATGATGACAGTGATGATGAGGAGGAGGAGGTGAATCAATTTCTCAGTGGAAAACCATTTTTACAGGAGGGACTTTGAAATACAGTGTCATTTTTAAAACAAATTTTCATCATTCCTTTATGTGTCAAAGGTAGAACCTTGGCATTATTTTTGGATTCATGATATGATTCCTGCCAGGGACAGATCTGCAGAGAAAACATGACTTTTGCTGTTGTTGATTATTATTTTGTGACATTATTTTAATCCATGCTGATGTATATGATCCATCAGTGCAAACAAGATTTAAATGGGATTTTTAAGAGTATAAAAATTCTTAATGCATTAAGACTCTACTCACCCTTACCACACTCCCTTCTTTGTTACTCAGCTCATTTCTCCTCATTACCATGTGCTGGATACTTCTTTGAAAATATGTAATATAACAACATTCTGTTTCCAAGAGCAACTCTGACATTTAAACAGGATTCATGCATGGTGTGCAATTTTGGTAAAATTCATTTTTCAAAAACAGCATAATGAGAAAGTGAGGCCAAAAAGAACTTGCTGTTCTCTCTCACACTGGCACAGTGTGGTATCTGCTTACCCTGCTGTGGGCTCAGGTATTTAAAACCCATAGTACCTTTTTTCCTCTTTTGCTTTAAATGGCATCACAGCTTTAGCCTGTTGTCAAATCTGACTTAAATTAAACCTAGATATGCAAATGACATATTTCTTTAGAAACTTGTATAAGACTAAGGAGGTTAATGAGTTGCTGTGGTGATTATTTTTAGCAATGAAATTGAATGATGGTAAAGAGATTAGGTTTCAGAGTCATAAATTTAAACTCAAATTTTATTTTATATGTTTGACCAACTTTGAGCAATTTACTTGACTGTTTCTGTTACATGTTCTCATGGGTAAAATAACCTTAACAATACTATGTTTGAGAATTATAATCTTGGTTAATTCTCAGAATGACTCTCTGGGGTAGGTGTTATTAGCACCATTTTATAGATAAGTTATATAATTTGTCCAAAATTACATAGTTTGTCAGTGGCAGAGCCAGGAGCCCCAACTCATGATTTCTGGGGATTAACTGGGCTCAGTCTGGTAGTTTTCACATAAGGCTCCTCTCGGGGTTTCAGGCAGACAGTGGCTGCAATGGAGGCATGTCAAAGTCTTTCTTACTCTCATAGTGGCTGTTTCTGGCTGTTGGCCGGGACCTCAGTTTGACACTACCAGTTATAATACCCACAGGTTTTGCTTGATTAGGGAATTAAGAACAATCTGACAGTAACCAGAGGAGAGGTGAGAGAGGATAAAAGCTGGTAAGGGATTTTCAGGAACAACTATAAAAAACAAATGGACAAAACCAAGGGGGTGGAGGCAGGGGAGTGAGGTGGGGATGGCTGAGGTGGGGAAGGGAGTGGTGGGGGGTAAATGCAGACAACTGTACTTGAGCAACAATAAAATAATTTAAATGAATAAATAAATAACAAGAATACCTACTTGCAATCTTATCATATGGCCTGGGCTTACTCATAGCATGGTGGCAGGGTTCCAAGGGAAAGCATCTCAGGAGAGGTCAGATGTAGGCTCTACTGGTTTGCATGACCCAGTCCAAGAAATTAGGAGCATTCCTTTCTATTCATTATAAACAAGTCACTACAGCTAGTCCATATTCTGACAGACTAATATCTTATATTCAAAATGATAATAGATTACTATCTTCAAAGTACTGATAGAAAATAAGTAAAACTTAGAATTGTATATACAGATAAACTAACATCTAATCGCAGTTTTCTTTTATAAATGGATCCAATCTAAGACATTTGAAATTGGTCATGTGACTTACTCAGTAATATATTAAGATCATTCTATTTACTTTTTGTTAAGAGATATGGCCTTGGTGTGGAATATGATTGTTTCATCAATATTAGAATTTGAAGAAAAAGAATAGCAACTAAGAGAGTAGAGATAGAAAATAATAAAGATAAAAGAAAAAAACAATAAGATACTGTGATAGTTAATTTTATGTGTTGATGTGTATGAGTTAAGGGATGCCTGGCTAGCTGGTAAAACATTATTTTCTAATGTGTCTGTGAATATGTTTCCAGGAGAGATTAGCATTAGGATCAGTAGACTGTGTAAAGAGATCTGCCCTCAACAATGTGAGCGGGCATCACCCAATCCCCTGAGGGCCTAAATAAAACAAAACAGCAGAGGATGGGTGAATTTGCCTTCTGTTTGAGCTGGGACATCCATCTTATCCTGACATTGGACACTGGCATTCCTGTCTTGGGTCTTCCAACTCAGACTGGGACTTACACCATTGGCTCCCTTTTGGACTTGGAATTAATTATACCACCAAGTTTCCTGATTCTTCAGCTTGCAGATGGCAAATCATTGGCCTTCTAAGCCTCCATAATCCAATAAACCAATTTCTATAATATATGTGTATATATTTTCCTCCTCTGGAGAACCCTGACTAATAAAAATACAAAACAAAAGAAAAATGAAATGTAGTTGATTAAGATAATTAAAAACATTTACTTTAAACATTAATAGAATAGATGACTCTTTGGAAAGTATGTTCTGAGAGAGAGGGAACACACACCTCCACCATGGTGTGGGGGAAAGCATAATTAACAAAGATAGAAGACTTAAAAATTAGAGAATTCTGTATATAAATTTATGCCAATAATCACTACAATATAAAGTAGAAAAAAATAATCATCAAAATTAGCAGAAGGCTTGGTAATCATGGAAGAAAATGTTACAACAGTCAAAGACTTATACCCCTAAAAGGTAACAGACCCAGAGTTATTCCACTAAACTTTTAAGAATAATTTCCATCTAAATCACATTATTTCAGATCACCTACCCAACTTATTTTATGAGACAACTTTTAATGCATAAATCATAAAATGGTTGCAGAAGAAGAAAAAACTCATAGACAAGTTTCACTTATGAATATAGATGGAAAAATTCTATATAAAACATCAGCATACTGAATATATATTAGAATAAAATCATTACAACTATGAAGAATTTATGCAAAAAACATTAGAAAAGCAGTAATATAAACTACTACATGAACACACTGAAGAATAAAAATATAGCAATTGCCATATATGATAGAAAAATATTAGAAAATAATATTTCTTCGTAAGCCTAAACAGGATATTGACCAGACTATTTCAACAAACACCACACTGATGTTGAAATAGCATAAACAATGTCATTAAAATGGACACAAGGAAAAGATGCCAGCTGTCACTACTACCATTCAAAGTTGTTCTGAAGATTCAAGCTAATCAATTGTGTAAAAGGGGGAGGGGTGCCAAATTGTTATTACTTTCAACTATATGCTTATCTCCCCAGAAAACTCAATATAGTTCACTATAACTCTTTGAAATTTTAAGAAAATTTAGTAAGATGTTTATAAATGTGATTGGTATACTAAGATTAAATGTCTTCCTTTAGAATCACCACTTAAACAATGAGCTCTTATTACACCATTTGCATGAAATTCTCATCTTCTGGTCTGGCTTTGCATTCAGACTCAGCCCAAAGTCAGCTTCTCATAAACCCCTTTCCTCTCCACCCATTCCAAAAGTCCCCACTCTTCCCAGCCACTCTGGATCCTATCATCTACTTTGCTTTCTTCAAGGCATTTACTACACCTTAAATCATATTGTCATTCATTTCTTAATTTCTCTTTACTCCACTAGAAAGTATATACCAGAAGCCCAACAAATATTTGTCTCGTACATATTCGTTGAATGAATGAATAAATGAACAAGTCTGGGTATGTTTGACATCAAATCCATGCTTTTCCCATGTCAAGTTGCCTCCTGATTTAGTCTACAAACTTACCCTTTGTCATCCATTGTGCAGTCAAATGCTGTACCACTGAGCTATACCCCCAATGTCATCCATTGTGGTTAAAGCATCAGTAACAAAAATGTCTTTGAAACAATGAAGTATGGATCAAAATGGCACCATATGGATTTACTATTTTTTTAAGGTCACACTACAGGAATTAAATTATTAGCAGAATTGGCAATACTGATGAGCTTTGATTTTTCCAGTTGCAGGGAACACATTATCCCCTTAGTAAAGATTATTTATGAGATTCAGCTATTGTTTCTACATTAGTTCCCCAATGGATAAATTAATCACACTTTTCTACAGGAAGAACATCTTTTATGTGGTCCAGCCTAAGTCACAAGCTAGATTAGGACACTTGGAAGACCTCTAGGATTTAGTCTGTCACTCAAGGTATTATTTCTCTCCACCAAGTTCTGTTATTAAGCTTTATCACCCCTAACTTTCAATGTGCTCTCTTGAGCTTATTTTTCCTACTTGTCCCCTTCATGTGACTCACATATTCTCTGTGCTTCCCGAAGCTCCTCTCTCCTTTACCTGAAATCCCTTCTCCCCTAAGCCTCTCCTTCCCTGAGGTTTGCTGGGATATTCACCCCTGCTCCATACCTGAATGGGGCCCCTGTCTTATTTATTCTTATTCTTCATCCCTCTGGAAGGGACGAGCTCCCATTCCTCGTCTTTTCAATGTTTGTATAAAGCTCTGACAAATCACAAAGTAAGAAATGATGGGCAGGGTTGTTTCATAACATGACCAGAAAGATTTTATTTGATGTTTTCTTTTTGGTTATTTGAATGTACTTATTGTTTGGGGTGGTGGGAAAGTGAGATTTTGTTGGCTTCTTTGACTCCTGCAGAAATTATCTTTCAGTCTGGCAAGTGATTGATCATTTTCTTCTGCTCTGAAGCCTGTCCTATATAAGCTTCAAAAATAAATTGGGTGTCATAACACTGGGTATTTGATATGCTTATTGAATGCCATGTTCTGTGTTTACTTACAGTAACCTCATAAAATATGATTTATTATTCTTATTTCGCAGCTAAGGAAATGGGAAATGTACTGAGAGATTAAGCCACCTGTCTGTGATATTTCACTCTAAATCTCTCTTTCTCCAGATCATGTGAGAATATACAATGTAAATTCATAAATCCAGTCTTTTCAGGATCCTGACCCTGCCCTCATACTCCAGCCACAGACCCCCAGTTTGTAACTATTCCAGGTCAAAAAGCCTCATTAATAATTCACATTTCAGATGGGTATCATGCAGCAACCTCTCCTGCATATCAAAAAGTTGAATAGCCAAATGGAATGCAAATGAACAAGGCAGTCTAGTTATCAGATGGAGTTTTTGTAATGCCTTTTCCAAAATGTTTAATTATGAAACACTTCAAGCATGCAGGTCTCCTCAGCTCTGCATATGTGTATGAGCACACATATATGAGCACACATGTACATACAACACCATTTCACACACCACCACCACCACCACCAGACATAACCAGTATCTGGAAAATAGTCTGTATATTTCTTGGGCATATTTTTGTGCTTTCATATGCATACACACACATATAAAACACAAGTCAATTTATATATATGTGTATTAAGTAGTATTTCATATTACTTCATGTTTTAAATTTTATATGTATTGTATAACACTGTATTTATGTGGCTTTTGCAACTTTTACTTTTCTCAGACATTATGTTTTTTGAAATTTATCTTTATTTGATACTTGTATAGTAATAGTGAAATCACCATTTTTAAGTGCTTTCTGCATGCCAGGCTACATGTAAACATTTTGTATCTTCTCATGTAATTCTTACAATGGCAATATGGGGAAAGCATCAGTACCACATTTCCAGGTAAAGAAGCTGGGGGTGGATGATTTAGTGGCTTCCTAGAGGTCATAGCACTAATTCTTGGCTCACCAACATCTGACTCCAGAGCCCAAGATCCTAACCTGCAGGCCATCCTGGCCATTCCATAGACTATTCACTCTCCTATTCCTCAGTACAAAGGTACATGATTATTTAGTAGATTTTCAGAGGACGGAGAAAACACTTATTGGCAGCTTGAGTTCTGTTCTCAGCTGCCCCACTCTGTGCACACCTGATAGACAGTGCTACTCTTAAATGAGAAGAAGTAGGCAACTGAAACTGCAAAACAAAGGTTGAAAGGAGACAGCTATGCTCAGCCCTTAGAAGTATTTTGGTGGAATTTTTACAATTTTATTTTGGACTCATTGGCAAAAGAGATGCTGGGATCAGGGGACCCAACAGGTATTAGGACAAAGGGAGCCCTGCTTTCTAGGGGCCTATATGTACTCTAATAATGGAGATTATGGGTGTTAAGAGTTGTATAAAGCTGGCAGAATGGGTAAGTGGTATAATGGGTAAGGCAGAAAGGCAAGGGGGAATTATGTTGAATAGTACAGAGTTTCAGATTTGCAAGATGAAAAAGTTCTAGAGATCAGTTGCACAATAATATGTATATTCTTAACACTACTGAACTGTACACTTAAAATAGTTAAAATGGTAAATTTAATGTTATGTATTTTTAACAATAATAAATGAATAAATAGAAAAGAGGAAAAGGAAGACAATGTGATGGGCTTTGGGGTACCTGCCTCAGAGGGAGGCAAGTGGAGATGGGAGAAATAGAGTCACAGAGTTGGCTTTCCATCTCTGGTGTCCATCTCTGCTGTTTCAGTGTCTTTACTGGACTGTGAGCCACTCCTTGAGGCTGTGGCTATATCAGTGCTCTTTTCTCATATCATCACCACCGATGCTTACCATACATGCAGAGGCCACTCAGCAAACACTGAAGAGTTTCTATAGTGTCTTAGCCATCTCTGGTTACAGGTCATAGAAATTCAGTTTGGAAAAGTTCAAGGCCAAAGGGAAATTATTAACTAGTGAGATCAAAGAAAAATGGAACAACTTAAGCAGATGTTTGGGCCAAAACACAGTTGGGCCTTAAAAAAATGTGGAACAGCCACAAAAAGTCTGAACTTTTATTGTTTTCACCATTGCCTCTGACTAAAATGAGAGCTTTCTGCTAAGTGGAATAAATTATAGGACTTTCTCTCTGGAGTGAGTTAAATATATGTAATACACATGATCAAATATATTAATACATGTGAAGCACTTAGCATAGTGTTGCATACAGACTAATTGCTCAGTACATATTCACTATTATTGTTATAATAACTATGTATAATGATTGTTGGCTAATTATTAGCTACACTTGTATATTACTTGTCCATGTGTTTATTTATGTCACCCCACCCCCACCAGTCTATAGCTGCTTACCAGGAAAGAAGACACTCTCTTTTATTTAGTGCTATAGTCTCAGAGACTAAGACAGTGCACAGCCTATTGTAGGTACTCTGCTTCAGAAATCAGAGTCTCAAACCCAAAAATTACAGAGAAGGATTCTGGTTGGCCTACCCTGGTCAGGTACTCATCTTTAGAACAATCAGCTGAAGACAGAGGACAGAGATATGTTATGCAAAATGCTGCCTTTCATCAGCTGTGGTGAGAGAAGAGAGATAGCCAAACCAGATAATCCCATAGATATCCACTAGAATTAATGAGGACCCTCTCCAAACACCAAAGTTGGTAATTTATCTACATTAGCCATGTTAGGGTGATCGAGAGTCTCAGAATAACTTTATAATTTCAAGGTTGAGATATCCTTTATGCCACTTGTAAAATTGTGTTATATGGCTTTGGCAGACAAAAAGGAGTATTGAGGAATAAATGTGAACAAATTTTCAAGCACTAAAAATGGGGATAATACCAATGTGTCCATAAAATAATTGAATTGAATCTAATTATAATTCGCTAAAGTGCAATAAAAATACAACCTGAGACAGACTCAAAGTTATTTTGCAAATCAGGATCTCAGCAGGAAACTTTAGCTCATTAGTCCACTGGAGTTCCCCAGCATTTTGTCTTTCTTGAAACATATCACTCATCTCCCCCACTCTTTTGAAATGGCTTTCAGGGATAGTTTCACGTCTCATTTTTTATGCATCTTCCCCAGTATCAGGGAACTATATCTCACAGCAATTACTCAATTAATAACTAGCTAAGGAATAAAAAAGCAAAGGGTGGACATAGGTGATCACCTATGCATTGTTCCACCCTAAAGAATATGAAGAAGGAGGAGCAGAGTACATTGGGAGTTAAATTGCACTGTCCTTGAGATAACAGAACCCTCCAGCAACCTCCTACCTATGTGGGGCAGTCTGTAGATTTTTCTCACAAGAGAAATTTACTGACCTCCTTAGGGTTTTGTTTTTTTGGTTTTTTTTTTTGCATTTTTAAAGTTATCTTTAATTGTAGTAAAATACACATAACATGATGTTTATCATCTTAACAATTTTTTAAGTGTACAGCTCTGTGGCATGAAGTCCATTCACATTATTAAGTAACCATCACCACCATCTACCTCCAGAACTCTTTTCATCTTGCAAAACTGCAAATTTGTATCCATTAAAAAATAACCCCATTCCTCTCCCTCCAGCCCCTGGAAATAGAAAATATTCTCAACAGACTGGCCAAAGTTTTATACCTTTCTACTTATTACCCCTTTGAAGACAGATTTGAGGGTGGGAGAGTATGATTATCAAACCCAGGTTCATTGCATCATTACTGGGGAACTTTGGGTAGTTACAACAACTTCTTTAACTTTCCCACAAACCAATTCACTCCAAACCTCAAACCTGGGATCCATGTTTCTCAATAGCTCCTGGGTGACTTAATTACACAATGGGTGTTCAGAAGTGGCCGTTGAGTGGAAATCAAAATGCAATGTTTTAGTTCAGCCTTGTCACTCCTCTTGGAGCCTCAACACTTCTTTCAGAAAATGAAGGGTTAGATGAGCCAACTTAAAGGTCCCTCTAGTGCCAGCAAATGACCTGACCCAGGTACAAATCTTCCAGAAGAGAATTCTTCTGCTCTTGCCAAAAGATTCCAAATTGTACCATGAAGCATAGAGAAAAAGGAACCAAATTAACTGTTACCAAAAGAGAGATTCAACTATAAAGTCTTCAGGAGCCATAGATCACTTTTTCACTGACATTTAATTGATATATAGCTGTATTAGTTTTGGGTGGACAACATATATATCAAAATGATTACCATAAGTTTAGTTAATATCCATCACCATGTCTTTCTTCTTATAAGAACTTTTAACACTTACTGTCTTAGCAATTTTCAAATATACAATATAGTATTATCAATTATAGTCATTATGTTATACAATACATCCCCTGGGCATATTTATCTCATAGCTGGAAGTTTGTACCATTTCACCCATTTGCTCACCTTTCCCATCTCCTGCCTCTGGCAACCACAAATCTGTTCTCATAACAGTCTCATAAAAGTGACTTTTATGGACCAAAAAACTACAGGGTGCTCAGATGGGCCTGAGCCCACAAATGCTACAACTTCTTTGAGCTGGTCCCAGCCCCAGAAGGCATACCAGGAGGCTGTGTAGGAGCTGTCATTTGTTTTGTGGTTTCCTTTCCTTGTCTCTTTTGCTTTTCTCTTTCCTCCTTCCTCCCATGCTACCTTCCATCTTTCCCTCCTTCCCTTCTACTTTCCTCTTCTCCTTCTTGCAACAAGTGCAGAGCACTTGGTTAATATGATTATGATTCAATTCATAGCACACTCTACTAACAGTGGGAAGCCCTTCTTCTATTTTATTACATTCTCTTTGTTCCATTTCCCATTTCATCCCCCCATAGGCAAACATTCCAGTTTGTTTTGTTTATGTCCATCCCAGTCCATTCTTTTGTTTATGTGTGTTTTTATAAAATGTATATTTTTATGTACTTACATAAAAAGAGTTGTCCCTTTAAAAAAATCATCCCTTACATGGTATTATATCTGGAAGCCCCACCTTTGTTGCTGTGCACACCTCCAGACCCTGGCCCCTAGAAATGGGCATCTATTTTGTTTTTTTATGCATCCCCCAGTGATGGGCATCCAGCTGTCTCCAACCATCCCTTCCCACCACCACCACAATCCCAAAGCATCATTCTTCCTGTTTCCCATGGGCCTGAGGGTGAGTTTCTTTGGAACTATAACCCAGAGTGGAATAACTGTGTCATGTATACAAATGTACTTCTGTTTTCCTGAATATGACAGATTGCCCTTCAGAAAAGCCATCTTTTTAGTATATATGTCAGCCTGGCCTTCCTCCTGGAGAAAAATACATCTTCTACCCCCATAAAATGCATAAAATTCCACCAATAGAAATCCTCTCAGGTTGTAAAGTCTTTTAGATCTTTAAGGGCTCCTCTAACAAAATTTAACCATCCCTCTGTATGAAATACAGAACATGTTTTTCTTCTCTAGGTTTTTATAAAGATCACATAAATAACTCATCAAAAGTGCCAAGCCCAAGTGCTTTGCACATTCATGGAGGTTCAATACATTTTGATTTCTTTCCTTTCTTTGAGTACTGCTTTTTAAAAACCTGCTTATTAACAACACCTGGGAAGAGAGAGGAATTGAGAGGGGGGTGGGGATGAGGTATCTTCCAAAGCACAGCTGTTAGAGAAAACCGGAGCCTAAAATAGCAAAGTCATCATCTTCAGGATCATCAGCCTAGGGGAGACCCCACCTAAAAGCCATTACTTATAGCAAGACACTCTTGCAGGACTTGTTAAAACAGGAGTTTCTGATTCAGAAAGTCTGGATGGGGCCTGAAAATTTGCATTTCTCACAACTTCCCAAGTGATGCTGATGCTGCTGGCTTAGATCACATTGCATTGCCTAAATTTCCTTCATATAACTCAGTGACTCTAAGCTTTCTCTGGATTGTCCTTAGAAATAATTCACTCTGACAGGAGAGACATAAGATAATTTCAGGAATCCAGAATGAGTCAGATAGAGACCTCAACAAATGAACAAGCCAAAATACATCCTAAGATTTCATTTGATATATTCTTTTAATATAAAAACTCAGCAAATGGATTTTTATTTTTAGAGTTTAGTCTGGATGAACAAATTCACCTTCATTACGTCTACTGAACCCATAATCTCCTTTCTATGTGTACCTTCCTACAGCAATGTTTTCTGACAAGACAGTTCACTTCTTGAGGACTTGCCTGGCCTTCTTATCTGACATAGCTATTTTGGGTGGTACCCTGGGGTTTTGGGCCCTCTTAGTAGCTTCCCAATGGCAGGTTGGAGTTAGTATAATTGAAGAGAAGCTCTAGTCTAACCTTCTCAGTTTATGGAAGTGAAGTTACTTGCCCATTGAGAAGAAATACACACCAAAGTGTAAAGAGCTGTAGGACTGAAGTCTGGAGTGGACCTGGGTATGAATGCAATCTGTGCCACTCCCCATTAATCTAACCACTGGACCCAGGACATGTGTCAACTCTGCCAGCCTCAACTCCCCCTTCAATGGAACGGGCATCAAAATACCTGCTGTCACGTAAAAACCAAATTTAATAAGCATTACTGTGGGTATGAAGGGTCTGATGCAATAAAGAGAACACTAACCCTTAAGATCTACAAGTTTCTTAAGTTAGGAAAAAAGAGTTTTTCTTTTATAGGAAGACAAGTGAGCAAAGCTAGAAAGAACCAGTTGTGGGGAAGTGAGAGGAAAGTGTGGCATGATAGGGCACTAGACCAGAGAATATTTTACCTTGAAATCAGCCTATTTTCCATGAGGGACCCTCGAAAAGAAGCTGCGTGCAGACTCCAGCTTAGAGTAAGCCAAAGTTCAAGGGCCTGGGGAAAGGGGAGAGAAGTAATCAAAGAGTAGCTAACAATCATTTTGTTCCAGTGAATCACTTATGAGGCAAAGAAAGGGAACTTGTTTCTGCATCTGGCCTTGTCATCAGGAAAGACAAACCTGCATCTTTAGATAAGTCATATGAGGAAGGCTGGTTCTTTCACTGAGCCATTTTCCAGAACACAAAAGGGTGAGAGGATTTCTTAACCTTCAGGTAAAATTTGACATGGTCAAATTTTGGCAAGAAACTTTGTTAATTAGTAGAATGCTTGATTAACAAAACAATTACCTGGACCAAAACAAGAACTTGGAAGTTCTGGCTTCTAGCTTATCAGGATTTCCTGAGGACCATTATCCTCTCCTCACACCACACAGAGAAGCTCTACTTCCATCTCTTTTATAGATTGGAGTTCAGAGTAGGATTTCAGTTTAACAATAAAGAACTCTGCAATGAGAGAGAGAGGAAATCAGTGAATTGCAACTGCCACTCTCCAACTCTTACATTCTGATTCAGTGAAATATTTAAAAGAAAATGCTTTAAGTCATACTAGAATGATGGTATAATCAGGGTGTGGTTAACTGACAAATGAGAACCTTTGATATCAAATTTTAGATTCTTCAGGCAGATTCTCTGGAACACCAATGCCAGCCAAAACCTGACGGAGAGCAAAGTACAAAAGAAGCTAAATCACAGATAGCCCATTCTGCAGGTTTTCCGAGCTGGGAGTTTTTGCTGGTGCTGTTCCTGCTGTCCAGGGCTGGACCATTTGCAGGCCCCATAGTGCCCACACTGTCTTGGAACAAGCCTTTGAGCTGCCCCTTTTATCATTTTCTGTCTCATTTACACTGGGGCTGGAGTCTCTGAGCCCAGTAGACCAATTTCTTGCCCCTCTTTCCTCATTGTTTTTTCCCATTTCTTTCTTCTCACTTCTTGAAAAGGAAAATCCCCCTGGAAAATAAAAGTGATCTTTCCCCATTTTCTATCACTCCGGGATAAACAGGCTTTAAATATTTATTCAAGTCATGGTAAAATAAATCAAATATATTTATTACACAGCTGAGTTTGGAAATTGAGATATATATCTCTTATGTTTCTTTTTAAAATTCTACATATATCACTTGTTTGGTTTCATGACATAATTAGAACACTGAGAATGTGCTCAAAATGTGCAGTCTCTTTCTGTAGTGCCCTGCATGAATGCTGAACTGTATTTACCATAGTATTTCTTACTGCCAATTGAAGCTAATAAATAAAACTTGTTATTTTTACTTCATAACTCAGAGTTACTCAAATATGTCCTTGTCAAAATAACCCATGTTAAAGAAGTGCTGGTAAAAAAAAGTGTGTGTTTTCTCCCCTTTAATCATTAAGAATTTTATTTCTTGGAACTCTGAATAGCAGTGAGACAATCAGAACCAACTTAAAGAAGAACTTATTCTCATTTCATGCAGCTCTTTACGGCACCCTCAAGTTCCCACTCCTGGAGCCTGATCAATTCTCTGTGGTCAGGTCAGAATTTTTATGAGTTTGGCTAAAGTCTTACAAATACCAGAGCTCAAGGACAGAAGAGACAAGATGACTCTTAAATAACAGATCAAGATAGAGGTTAGAGTGAGTTTCTAGTGATTCAACCTGATGATATTTGAGAGTAACCTTTATAAAATCATGTTGTCAATATATCATATTCAATTCACCTGAGACTCTGAAATGCATGACATTCTAGTTTTGTTTAGTTAGACATGGAAAACAAAGCTACTCTCAAAGTTAAGTAAGTTTTGTCACAGATAACATGTGTTCAACACAAAGCAAGGTATATAAGTTTTTTAAAAATCTATATAGTGGGTATGCTCTATAGGTCAATACCAGAAGATTTCAAGATACAGATTTCGGTACATATTATTTATTTGAGCATGGTAAGTAACTAAAAATGTGGGACATGAAAGGGAGAAAAGTTAACGAAGAGAACGATTACCAGGTTACCATTAGGGGTAGTGGCTCAGTCTTGTTGGAGACATTCTGAGGGTTTATGTAGAACACAGCTGAGAGGAGAAAACGGAGGTATTTATCTACCAGCTCCTGTCCTCATTGCCTAAGGTTCACTCCTTGGGCATTTACTTTCTGTAACTTCCTGCTAAACAAAACAATATCATATTCCCAATATGAATTTGACAGACACATTGGAATTATTTGACAAATACTTTAAAACAGTTGCCATAAAAATACTTCAATGAACAATTATAAACAGACTTAAAACAAATAAAAAAGTAGTAAGTCTCAGCAAAGACATAGAAGACATAAAGAACCAAACAAAAATATTAGGACTAAAAATATAACTATTAAAATTTAAAAGAACTCAAGGCATGGGCTTAATAGCAGAAAGGAAAGAACAGAAGAAGTGAACTAAAAGTTAGAACAATAGAAATTATTGAATGTAACCAACAGAGAAAAATACACACACACCCTTAGGAACTGGGGGAATACAAAAATATCCAACATTCATATCATCAGAATTCCAGAAAATTAAAAGAAAAAGAGTGGGGGCAAAAAAGTACTTAAAGAAATGCTACTTGAAAGCTTCCCAAAATTGTCAAAAGGCATTAACCTACAGGTTCAAGAAGCTGAATGAAACCTAGGTAATATAAATCCAAAGAAATCTACACTAAGAAACACCATAGTGAAATTTCTAACAGCAGTGAGAAATGGTAACATATATAAAAAAAGTAAGCTGAATGTCAGAAGATTTATCACCCGAAATCACAGAAGCCAAAAGAAAGTGGCATTAACATTTTTCAAGTGCCTAAAGAAAAGTACTGGAAACTTAGAGTTATATATCAAGTGAAAATATCCCTCAGGAACAAAGAGAGAATCAAAACATTGTAAGATAAAGAAGGGATTGAGCAAAAAAAGAAAAGGAGTCATGAACATGGACACAGTGTGGTGCTTGTGTGCAAAAGAGGGTGGGTTGAGGTGGAAAAGGGTATAAGGGAAATAAATGGTAATGAAAAGATGCAATAAAAATAAACTTTAAAAAATAAGAAAACTAAGATGATTTGTCACAAACATAACTATTCTGAAATAATAGCTAAAGAAGATTTTCTCCATGGAAAAGAAATTATAATAAAAGAAGTCTTGGAGCAAAAGAAGAAAGGAAGAGCACAGTAGTTAAAGTCATGAGTAAATAATTGACTTTCCTTCTCCTCTTGAATTTTCTACATTATGTATTTTATTTGGAGCATAAATTGTAGCACTGTGTGATATAGTTCTAAATGTATACAAAGATATTTAAACAATTACATTACATACCGACAGGAGATAAAAGTATATAAATAGAGGTAGGGTTTATATAGTTCAAGATAATGGGCATAATGATAGCACCAGTAGAATGTAAAAAATAATGCAATACCTAAAGAAAACGCTTAAACACTTAGGTGAAAAATTATATTCAGAAACACTACAGATAAAACAAAATGGAATTCTAATAGATATTAAAGTAATCCATGAGAAGGTAGAGGGAAAAATGGATGAAACAAAATGGATAAAATAATTTTTATCCAAAAAATTTTAATGGTAGCTAACATAGCTGCAATCACATTAAATATAAATGGCCTAAATGCAGTCATTAAAAGAAATTGGCAGATTGAATTTCAAAACGTGGCTCAACTATATGTTGTCTACAAGAAAGTCTCTCAATTATAATGATATAGGCAAGTGGCAAGCAAATAGATGAAAAAAGTCATATTATGCAGGCATACATTAACCAAAAGAAAGAAAGAGGGGCTGCATTAAATTTCTCTATAGCCTGCTGGCCACTCACTGGTTCAATGCTACCCTTAAAAATGGCAGTCTCACAATTGAAACAGCCATGAACATCAGCAGCCTGGAAGCAATTGGATTAGGAAAATAGGGTTTGGAACATCTTTGAAATAATAGAGGATGTCACTGCAATTCAGAAAAATAAAAATTAACAGAAAGTTATTACTGTCCACCTGTCAATAGTCAAAGATAAGAAGTAAATCATAATACTGAATGCTGAAGAATGAATGCAGTGTAAAATTCATTTTTTGTATTAGTGGAGGTGTATATGAAAACAACCCATCTGGAAAGCAACTTGGCACTATGAACAAGCACTTTATTTTTTTAACCATTCTATTTTTTTTTTACTTATTTTTCAAATACAATTTTTTGTCTATTTCTCCCATCCCAGCCCCCCCCCCCGCCCCATGCTCCCTACCTCCCTTCCATTTTCACCACTCTTAGTTCTCGTCCCTGTGTCCTTCCTATTTGTTCCTCCATATCCCTCCCCTTTTTTCCCCTTAAATTCCCTTCCCTCTCCCCTCTGGTCACTGTCCCCTTGTTCTCTACTTCAGTGTCTTCGGTTTTATTCTACTTCCTTGTTTGTTTTGTTGTTTAGCTTCCTGTTAAAGGTGAGATCATATGGTATTTGTCTTTCAACACCTGGCCTATTTCGCTCAGTATAATGCTTTCCAGTTCCATCCATGTTGTTGCAAAGAGTAGTAGCTCTTTCTTTCTCTCTGCTGCATAGAATTCCATTGTGTATATGTACCACAATTTTTTTATCCATTCATTTTCTGATGGGCACCTAGGTTGCTTCCAACTCTTGACTATTGTAAATTATGCTGCTATGAACATTGTGGTGTATAGATTTTTGAAATTGATGTTTTAGGATTCTTAGGATATAATCCTAGCAGTGGAATTGCTGGGTCAAAAGGCAGGTCGATTTTTATTTTTCTGAGAAAATTCCATACTATTTTCCATAATGGTTGTACCAGTCTGCAATCCTACCAACAGTGAACTAAGGTCCCCTTTTCCTCACAACCTCTACAACATTCATTGTTTGTTGATTTGTTTATGATAGCCATCCTGACCAGTGTAAAGTGGTATCTCATTGTGGTTTTAATTTGCATCTCTCTGATAGCTAACGATATTGAGCATCTCTTCATGTGTCTCTGAATGTTCTCTATGTCCTCCTTGGAGAAGTGTCTGTTCAAGTCTTTTCCCATTTTTTAATTGGGTTGGTTGTCTTCTTAGAGTGGAGTCATGTAAGTTCTTTGGATATTTTGGAGATTAAACTTTTGTCTGAGTTATCATTGGCAAATATGTTTTCCCATAGAGTTGGTTGTCTTTTTAATTTAATACTGTTTTCTTTAGCCATGCAGAAGCTTTTTATTTTGATGAGATCCCATTTGTTTATTCTTTCCTTTATGTTCCTTGCTCTAGGGCACATGATCAGTAAAAATGTTGCTGCATGAAATATTTGAGATTTTCTTGCCGATGTTCTCCTCTAGGACTTTAATGGTGTCACAGCTTATATTTAAGTCTTTTATCCACCTTGAATTTATTTTGGTGTATGGTGTAAGTCTGTGCTCAAGTTTCATTTTCTTGCATGTAGCTGTTCAGTTCTCCCAACACCATTTGTTGAAGAGGCTATTTTTACTCCATTTTATGTTACTGTACCCTTTGTCAAATATTAATTGACTAGAGAGTTGGGTTGATTTCTGGGCTCTCTATTCTGTTCCATTGGTCTATGTACCTGTTTTTATGACAGTGCCAGGCTGTTTTGACTTGCAGTGTTCTTGTAATACAGTTTGGTATCAGGTATTGTGATCCCTCCTACTTTGTTTCACAAAATCGCAGCTGCTATTCGGGGGTGTTTATGGTTTCATGTAAATTTTTTAAGTATTTGTTCTATGTCTGTGAAATATGCCATTGGTACTTTAATAGGTATTGCATTGAATGTGTATATTGCTTTAGGAAGTGTGGACATTTTGATGATGTTAATTCTTCCAGTCCATGAACAAGGTATATGTTTCCATTTTTTTGTGTCTTCCTTGATTTCTTTCTTCAGGGCTGTGTAGTTTTCTGCATACAGGTCTCTTACCTCCTTGGTTAGGTTTATTCCCAGATATTTTATTTTTCCTTTTGCTATATAGAATGGGATTTTTTTTATTGATTTCTGCTTCTCCTGATTCATTGTTGGTATACAAAAATGCCTTTGATTTCTGGATATTGACATTGCAACCCGCTGTTTTGCCAAATTCATTAATTAGTTTCAGCAGTTTTTGGGTAGAGTCTATAGGATTTTCCATGTACACTATCCTGTCATCTGCAAACAGTGACAGTTTTTCTTCCTCCTTTCCTATTTGGATGCCTTTTATTTCGTTTTCTTGCCTGACGGCTGTGGCCAAAACTTCCAATACTATATTGAATACAAGTGGTGAAAGTGGATATGCTTGTCTTGTTCCTGATCTTAGTGGAAAAGCTTTTAGTTTTTTCCCATTGAGTATGATATTGGCTGTAGGTCTCTCATATATGGCCTTTATTATATTGAGAAATGCTCCCTGTATTCCCACTTTGCTGAGTGTTTTTATCATAAATGGGTGTTGTACCTTATCAAAAGCTTTTTCTGCATCTATTGATATGGTTTTTGTGTGGTTTTTGTCTTTGCTTTTGTTTATGTGATGTATTATGTTTACTGATTTGCGAATATTAAACCATCCTTGCATACCTGGGATGAATCACACTTGGTCTTGGTGTATGATCTTTTTGATATATTGTTGGATGCGATTTGCCAATATTTTGTTGAGGATTTTAGCGTCTATGTTCATCAGCGATATTGGCCTGAAGTTTTCTTTCTTTGTTGTGTCTCTATCTGGTTTTGGAATTAAGATGATGCTGGCTTCATAAAAAGAATTTGGGAGTTTTCCATCCTTCTGGATTTTTTGGAATAGTCTGTGGAGAATAGGGGTTAGCTCTTCCTTAAATGCTTTGTAGAATTCTCCTGTGAAACCATCTGGTCCAGGGCTTTTGTGTGATGGGAGTTTTTTGATTACTGCTTCAATTTCTTTTGCTGTTATTGGTGTATTTAGATTTTCTGCTTCTTTTTCACTGAGTTTTGAAAGGTTGTATTTTTCTAGAAATGTGTCCATTTCCCCTAGGTTTTCAAATTTCTTGGCATACAGTCCTTCATAGTAATTTCTTACAATCCCTTCTATTTCTGTGGTATCAGTTTTAATCTCTCCTCTTTCATTTCTGATTGTGTTTATTTGTGTCTTCTCTCTTATTTTCTTGATGAGCATACTTAAAGGCTTGTCTATTTTGTTTATCTTCTCAAAGAACCAACTCCTGGATTCAGTGATCCGTAGGATTTTGCTTGTAGTCTCTATGTCATTTAATTCTGCTCTAATCTTGGTTATTTCCTTCCTTCTGCTTGCTCCGGGCTGTCTTTGTTGTTGTTCCTCGAGTTCTTGCAGGCGTAGGGTTAGGTTGTTTGGTTGAACTGTTTCTATCTTCTTTAGGTAGGCCTGTATTGCTATAAACTTCCCTCTCAGGACTGCCTTCACTGTGTCCCATAAGTTTCGGGTTGTTGTGAGATCATTTTCATTTGTTTCCAGAAACGTTTTGATTTCTTCCCTAATTTCATTCTTGACCCATTCATTGTTTAATAGCATACCATTCAGTCTCCATGATTTTGGGTGTTTTGGGTTTTTTCCTTTGGGGTCGGTTTCCAATTTCAGTCCCTTTTGGTCAGAGAAGATGCTTGGTATGATTTCAATTTTCTTGAATTTGTTGAGGCTCCTTTTGTGTCCTATCATGTGGTCTATCTTTGAAAATGTTCCATGTGCATTTGAAAAGAATGTGTATTTAGCTTCTTTGGGATGAAGGGCTATATATATATCAGTTAAGTCCATTTCATCTAGGGTGTTGTTTAATGCCACAATATCTTTGTTGATATTTTGTTTGAAAGATCTGTCCATTTTTGATAGTGGAGTGTTAAAATCCCCTACTATAGTTGTGTTGCTGTCAATATCTTTCTTGAAGTCCTCTAAGATTTTCTTAATATGTTTGGGTGCCCCTATGTTTGGTGCATATATATTTATGATGTTAATGTCTTCTTGGTGGATTCTTCCCTTGAGTATAATGAAGTGACCTTCTGGGTCTCTCTTAATGGCTCTTTTTTTGAAGTCTATTTTGTCTGCTATGAGAATTGCTACCCCAGCTTTTTTTCTTGTCCGTTTGCTTGGAAAACTTGTTTCCAGCATTTCACTTTTAGTCTGTGATGGTCTTTTGTCCTGAGGTGTGTCTCTTGTAGGCAGCATATGTGTGGGTCATGCTTTCTTATCCATTCAGCTATTCTGTGTCTTTTGATTGGACCATTTAATCCATTTACATTTAAGGTTATTATTGATAGGTAGTTATTCATTGCCATTTTTGTATCTGTGTTCCTTTCTCTCTCTCTCTCTTTTCCTTCCTTTCTTTAAAACAGTCCTTTTAGTATTTCTTGTAGAGCTGGTTTGGTGGAGGCATATTCTTTTAGACTTTTTTGTCTTGGAAGCTCTTTATTTGGCCTTCTATCTTGATTGAGAGCCTTTCTGGGTAAAGTAGCCTTGGTTGTAGGCCTCTGGTTCTCATTACTTGTAATATTTCTTGCCAATCTCTTCTTGCTTGGAGTGTTTCCACTGAGAAGTCAGCAGCTAACCTCATTGGGACTCCCTTGTATGTTACTTCTTTTTTCTCCCTTGGTGCCTTTAAGATTCTCTCTTTGTCTTGGAATTTTGCCATTTTGATGATGATGTGTCTTGAAGTGGGCCTCCTTGGGTTCCTTTTGATTGGGACTCTTTGTGATTCCTAGCTTTGTGTGACTTTTTCTCTCATCAAATTAGGGAAATTTTCTTTCATTACTCTTTTGAATACGTTTTCTATCCTTTGTTCTTCTTCTTCTCTTTCTGGTATTCCTATTATTCGGATATTATTATGTTTCATATTATCTTGCATTTCTCTTAATCCCTCTTCATTCTTTCTGAGCCTCTTTTCATTTTGTTGCTCTTTCTGTGAGATGCTTTCTACTTTGTCCTCCAAGTCGCTAATCCGATCCTCCACCTTATCTATCCTACTTTTGAAACTATCTACTGTGTTCTTCAATTCAGAAATTTTATTCTTCATTTCCTCTTGTCCCTTGCTGATATTTTCTATTTCCTTTTTCATGTTGATGTAGTTTGCAGAGAGATCATTGTAGTTCCCCTGTAGTTTTTGATAGCTCATTGTGAGCTCTTTGAACTTCGTAATAATCAGTGCTTTGAATTCACTATCTGATAGTTGATTAGCCTCTATTTCATCTAACATTCTTTCTGAAGTTCCTGCTTTTTCTTTCATTTGGGGATTGTTTCTTTGTCTTCCCATTGTTTGAGACTTTTCTTGTTAGTCTCAGCTTCTAAAATTGATCTTTTCTGACTCCCTGGGTTTATGGTGTGAACTTCTGTGGTATGATACCTGTGAAGTTCAGTGGTGCAGACTCCTTCAGGTATATATTTTAATATATTTTATTAATTATGCCATTACATTTGTTCTATTTCCCCCCTTCATTCCCCTCCATCCTGCACTCTTGATGTTTTCCGTCTCCACCTACTCTCACGCTGGTCCTCGTGCTGGTCCCTGTGCTGATCGCCTACCACTGCTGAGTGTTCCTGCTTCTATAGCCTACTCCTCCAGCACCCAGGCCCAGGCACAGGCACAGGCACAGGGGCTGCGGGTGTCCTGGCTCTCACAGTTGACTCCCTGGCATCCAGTCCCATTGCTATGGCAGCAGCACAGGGGCCGAGAATGTCTTGGCTCCCGTAGTTGACTCCTCTGGTGCCCAGGTCCGTCACAGGGGCTTGGAGTGTCTGGCTCCTGTAGCTGACTCCCTGGCAGCCAGGCCCATCTCTATGGCAGCGGTACAGGGGCCTCCAGTGTCCTGGCTCCTGTAGCTGACTCCCTGGTGCCCAGTCCTGTCTCTATGGCAGGGGCACAGGGGCTGAGAATGTCCCGGCTCCCGTAACTGACTCCTCTGTTGCCCAGGTCTGTTACAGGGGCTTGGAGTGTCCGGCTCCCATACCTGACTCCCTGGCTTCTGTTGCTATGGCGGCACCACAGGGGTCTCGTGTGTCCCTGCTCCCATAGCTGACTCTGCCGCTGTCTGGTGTTTCAGCATCAGTCACAATGTCTGGTCTTTTAATTTCATAAATGCTGGGTAACCAATGGTTTATTATGCTGTTTCTCTATAGATCTGCCAGGATTTTCACCCATGAGTACGGGAGCTAGAATCCACTCCATCCTACTCCATCGCCATCTTCCCAGCATCCCCTGAACTAGCACTTTAAAATATGCATACCCACTTAACAAATATTTACTGAGCACCTATTATTTGCCAATTTTTAAGGACTCACGAAAAAGCAAGTTTTTCTTGAATATAAAATTATGGTGTATTCTCTGACCCAATAATCATATTTTCTAGTCTAATAAAATAGTTAGAGGTACAGAAAAAATTGCCAGAAAGTATGTTAATCTTAGCATTATGTACAACATCACAAAATTAGCTACAACTTAAATATCCAAAAATAAGAAGATAAGTGCTGGTGAGAATGTTGAGAAAATGGAACTCTCGTGTACTGTTGGTGGGAATGCAGATTGGTTCAGCCACTGTGGAAAATGTTACATAATTCCCTCAAAATTTAAAAATGAAGCTGCCTTATGACTCAGCAGTTCCACATCTAGGAATATATCCCAAGAAATCTGAAACACTAATTCAAAAGAATATATGCACCCCTGTGTTCATTGCAGCACTATTTACAATAGCCAAAATTTGGAAGCAGCCAAAGTGCCTATCAGTAGATGAGTGCATAAAAAAGCTGTGGTATATCTATGCAATGGAATACTAGTGGGTTGTAAAAAAGAAGGAAATCTTACCATTTGCAACAGCATGGATGGACCTGGAGAGTATTATGCTAAGTGAAATAAGCCAGCCAGAGAAACACAAATACCATATAATTTCATGTGGAATCTAATGAACAAAATAAATAAACAAACAAAAGAGAAACAGACTCATAGACACAGAAAAGAGACTGACAGCTGTCAGAGAGGAGAGATATTGAGAGGCTGGGTAAAAAAGGTGAAGGGATTAAGCAAAAAATAAAATCATAGACACAGTCAACAGTTTGATGATTACCAGAGGTAAAAGGGGTTTGGGGGTAGAAGATGGTAAAGGGGTAATAAATGATGATGGAAGAAGAATTGACTTTGGGTGATGAATATACAATACAATATACAGATGATGTATTATAGAATTATACGTTTGAAACCTGTATAATTTTATCAACCAATATCATCACAATAAACTCAATAAAATTTTTTTAAAATAAGAAAAACAGTTTAATAAAGCTACAATACCTCAGTGAAACACATTTCAGCATTACCTGATGTGTTACAAATTAGTAGTTACAAAATAATCATGGCGATGCAAAAGTACAGCATAGGAACTATAAATACTATTTTAATAACTACCACATTTTTTGGACTATAAGATGCACTTTTTAACCACATTTTTTGCTTCAAAAAATTTTCTCCTATTTTCCTCCTCTAAAACCTAGGTGCATCTTGTGGTGCAGACCCCATATGCACATATGTTTTGGAGGAGGAAAATACGGGGAAATTTTTTGAAGCAAAAAAAAAAAATGTGGTAAAAAATGCATCTTATAATCTGAAAAATATGGTATGTATAATGCCAGGAGGGTATTTTTAATATCAGGGGATCACTTTCCACAGTTTATGATTACCCAACTACTATGTTGTCTATGTGAAATTTAAAAAAAATAATACTGAATGTGCAAATTGTAACTAAAAAATAAAACTTTAAAAAACTGATATGTTGGTATTTTACATTTTAAATGGCATGGAGAAACACTGATACTATAACCCTCAAGTTAAGAAAAGTAAGATGTAAATTACTTCACTGAGATTACAATTTATGAGTTTTAAATTCTGCTTTCAATCTGTGCATTTATTAAACTGTGGTTTTCTGTGGGTAATGGGCTAATTAGTGACCTTGAATTTCCTCCTCTGTATTTTTCTGATTTTTCTAAATTTTCTGTGCTAAACATGGGTCCCTTTTGTAATCAGAATAAAAAATACTAAATATAGATGATAACTGTCTGCAAGGTTTTATAAGGAAAAATTTATGTAGGACTGAATGTATGTGTCTTTAAATATACAGTAGAAATGTGCAGGTACATGTTTGTGCACACACCTTCTACCCAATATTATAGCCGATTCTTAAACTTGTGACAGGTGGGCATTTAATACAGGTGTTAAAATTGGAGTTTCTTGTGCTTCTACTTACCAATTTGGTTCTACTAAAAAGTATGGGCAGGAAACTTTAGGTAAAGTCCCAAGAAACACAAATTAAACTATTGTATTTCATTATGTCATTTCACCTGCATCTTAATAACTTGAAGTCATACTGTACATATCCTATGAACATGTATTTCTATAGATGGTACCCTAAGGTTTTGAATGTGTCCACATGCCCTTAGCAATGTCCAAAGCATTTCGGTGCTCAAGAAAAAAAAGCCATCTCAGAACTAGCAACTTTAAGCAATTGTTTCTGGTTGTGAATGGAAATTCTGCGCTATAGAACATGGGGTTTAGCTTCAAGGAAAATTCAATAGGAAAAACAGGGTCTTTTTGAAGTAAACATTTCCAAGCTGAGATGGCTGACTTAGAGTCTATTTGCAGTGGTACACTGCATCTTTGATGAGAATAGTCCAAACTCTATGTCAGTAATGAACTCAGCTCTTCAGGTAACTGTGAGTTAGCAGCTTTCTAAAATGACAGAGAAAATCTCTGGGAAATTTTCTTTCCTTTCAATGTGTGAAGTTGCCAATGCACAACAAATTAGAACTCCCTTAAAAAAGTAGTTTGGAAGACCTGCCTAACTCTTTGGGTCCTTCAGGGTTTGAAAATCAAATGGTACCAGATGCCCCTTTGACCTACAGTTGGCAACACATGAGGGGTGTGCACCTGACACCAGGAGATGTAACAGAAAGTCTCCTGCTTCACAAAGGAGCACCCACACAACAATTTTCCTGGGAGAACCAACGGGCAAAGGCTTTCTTGGAAACATAAATTGACTCCTTTTTTGCTTTTGCTGAATTTAATCCTTAGCAAGCAGTTCTTATTTTTAACTCACTTGAAATTCCATATAAAAGAAAGATGGATAGATTGGGAAGTATTTTCTTTTTAGTTTATGACATGGGGAATAAAAATTTAATTCCATCAGTCAAATACCTAAAAAGAACAATGGGTGCAGGACAGCAATATGAATCAGGGCCTAGAACTATTTATATTTGTTATACATAAACATACCATCACCCTTAACTGTAGATGTGTTGTGTTGTATAGATTTTAATTATACAGTAATACATAACCCATTATTATTAAAATATTTGAAAATTATAGGCACACATATATATTAAAGACAAACAGTTCAGGCTCAATTCACCCTTTCTCTACTTCCATTTCCCTCCCTGAAAGTAAAATTGTCAGTAAATTTGTATGCAGTCAGTCTACTTTCAATGCATTTAAGCATTCATGTAATTATGGAAAGAACCACCTCATTCTTTGTAATAGTGACATGTTATTAAACAACAGGGATACATCATAATCTGTTTAGCCACTCTCCTATTAATGAGTTTGTTTCCAATATTTATGCTTTCATAAAAAACAAAGTAATGAGCATTTTGAATATAAATGCCAAGCCCTATTTTCTTCTTTTGTGTTTTATTCATTTCCATTATACAAATAAAGGAATATATGAGGTCTGCCTAGAAAAAGTCCAGCCATTTAATATAACAAGAACAGTGCACCGTGCACCGACGTAACCTGGCAGCCAAGAAGAGTGGACTGGAATGTGCATGCATGAACAATGACAACTAGATTATATTAGGCAGTGGGGGAGGTAGACGCTGTTGAGTGAGTATGTGTAATATGTGGCCATCGCATTCAAAATAACTGAGCAAGTAGAGCAATGAATCTGCATCTAATTTTGTATTAAGTTTGAACACTCCTCCACAGAAACTATTTGGATTATTCAGAAGGCGACAGCTTTGCACAACTGGTAGTTGGCAGCTTTATCATACGACAACACGCCTGCTCATGCATCCTGTCTCATGCAGAGTTTTTGGCAAAACATCAAATCGCCCAGGTTACTCAGCCCCCTACAGTCCAGATCTGGAGCCGTGTGACTTCTGGCTTTTCCCAGCACTAAAATCACCTTTGAAAGGGAAGAGATTTCAAACTGTCAGTGAGATTTAGGAAAATATGATGGGGCAGCTAATGGCAATTGGGAGAATTGTGTGAGGTTCCAAGGTGCCTGTTTTGAAAGGGACTGGGGCATCATTGTCCTATGTACAATGTTTCTTGTATTGTATCTTCTTCAATAAATGTCTCTATGTTTCATATTACATAGCTGGATACTTTCTCAACAGACCTCCTCCTATATTCTCAGAATGCAAAATTGATCATTTTAACGATCATTTTTGATCATTAAAATGATCAAAATCATTTTAATTCCAGTGCTCTCTGTAAAGGCAACTGCTATTATCTTTTTGTCATGAATCTTTCCAGAATATCTGGAACCAATTTACATGCATACAACTATCCATAGACATGTATAGCTTTGCTTTGTGTGAATGGTATATAATTTATTTTCCCACAACTTGTATATTTCACTTAACAGTAAGTATGGTGATATTTTTATGTACAAGTATGTCTATCCCATTTATTTTCACCACTGCATGATAGTTTATTAGGTCTATACATCAATGTTTACTTAACTATTTGCCCATAAATAGACTTTTTAATTGTTATGGTTTGGGACCATTATAAACTATGTTATTATATACATAGTATATATTTTAATACATGTATTTTTCAATGTATGCAACATGTTATGTGTGTTGGTTCTTACTGACTGGTTTTTTAATTTAATTTAATTTCATTGGGTAATATTTTCTTTTATTCATTGGGTATATTTCCTTATATTCATTTTTTCAATGGGTTATAGAGGTACATGGTTCAGAATTCCAAAAGTACAAGGTATATATGGTGAATTTTTTTTCTCTCACACCCTTTTGTTTAGCTACGTAGGTACCTTCCCAGAGGTGACCGTGGTTGCCATCTACTAGCACAGCCTTCCAGAAAGCTCAGCAGGTACAAGCAAGTGAAAAATGAAGAATTCTTCTTCAGGATAATGTATGTTTGCTCCTGTTGTGCCCTCTACATGAACCAAGGGCTCTTGCTGTAAGGTTGGGACACTGCGTTTGATTGAGATTCTTGTGGAATAGTTTTGTGTTCTTTTGGAGTTTAATAGTTTTTCTATAATTTATCTTAAATATTCTTTTTAGCCTTTATATTCTTTCCTGTAATTCTTGTGCTAATATCAAAATGGTATAGTTTGTGATGTATTATATTATCAAATCCTTAATTATTCAATAATTTTTAAATTCTTAAATGATTATTGATCTGTTCAAATTTTCTATTTGAATTAACTTTGAAAATTTATGTTCTCATAGAAAATTTCCATTTCAACAATAGTTTCACATGTATCAGCAAGGAGTTATACATGTTCTTCTATAAATATTTCCATATGTCTATATTCCTCATTTTGCCATTATTTTATAGACTTTAGCATATGTATAATCAAGATAACATTTCAGATTAGTGGAAAAAGGAATGGGGGCTCAGAAAATAATACTTTGACAGCTATTTATAAGAAAAAGGGGCCAGGAAGATGGCAATGGAGTAGGAGGGAGCAGATTCCACTTTCCTCTACACATGAGAGAAAACCTGGCCAATTTACAAAGAAACAGAGCAAATAACCAACAGTACTGCAGCATATATGAAAATAAGAGACCAGAAATTGTGGACACTGAAAAACCGGAAGATAAGTAGACTGCTGCAGGACAATAAGGTCCTAGGAACCAGGGCAGGGACAGGGGCGGCTGCAGTCTTGGCCGGTGTCTGACGCTGGGTCTACCACAGACTCCTTGGTGGCGGGAGAAGAGGGGAAGGCACAGGCTTTTACAGAGTCCTTGGGAGAGAGCCGGGTCAATTGCTCCCTCCCTCCCTGGCCAAGCAGGGTTTGAGCAGCACCAGGAGAGACCTGGTTGCTTGAAGTGCAGAGAGGGGAATAAGGACAAAGAGGCAAACGCAAGGGCCGTGATCACCCCAGAACCTGTGGTTGCTGGTTTGGGAGAGTTGAGAGCCCTGCAGTGAGGAGCACTGACCCTGGTAGTCATTGGTCTGGCTGGAGAATTGGGATGTACTCAGCAGCAGGCTTGAGTAGAAGGAATTTCTCAAAAAGTAAAACTGTTTGCAGGATTCACCTGCAATAGCTGCTCTGCCTACTTCCTACTCAGCCCAGCAGCATTCCCAAGGTTGCACAAAAGGCCCTGCATTCTCCCATAGCACTGGGAAGTGTTCACGCCCAAACCCGCGGGACCCAGGCAGCACGGCAGGGTGCGTGCAGCTGCACACCAGTCCACAGCCATGACCCCTGGGGAAGGAGAGCTCTAAAAGAGACCTGCATCCCCCACCTAAAGTGCTGGGAGAAGGCACCAGACTAGTTCTTGGGAGAGTGCTTGAAAGACTGCTGAGTACACATCACAAGGGTGAAAGGCCACAGCAATTGCCCCTCAGCCTGCTGCAGCCAGCAAGACCAGAAAAACAAGTTTGGCCAGTTTGAAAATAAAAAGAGGTGGTTTTTTTAAGTAATCTTATATTTTATTTAATTTTATTATTGTTTTATCTTTCAATATCTTTTTCTCTCTTTTCTTCTTTCTTATTTTATTTCTTCTTCATTTCTTTCCAATTTTATCTCTTCTTCCCCCCTTCTTCTGCCTTTTTTTATTTTAATACCCACAAATGAGACAAAAAAACTAGGAACTGTGAAAGGACCAGAGTTGGACCCAAAGAGGGGGCATCACAACCGTTGAAACAATGAGACAAATTTTACTTTGCTATTGCAGAGAAACTACAAGTTACTGCATATCTGTATTATTATTTCTTTTCATTATTCTTACATCTTTTATTTTAATAGTATTTTTGTATTTCTATTCTTTATGTATGTCTTCTTTGCTTGGCTGGTCATATTGTATCATTTGACAGGTTTCCCCTGTTCTCTCTTCCACAGTGTATTACTAGTTTACTATCTTTCACCTCACTTGTGTTCCTTTAATACACTTCTCAAAGTTCTATACCAAATTCATCTTATCCAGAGCACATAGATTATGTCAATATGATTGTTGCTTTAATATTATTGTAAACAATAGCTATTCCATACAATTGTAAATACTTCCCAACACACTTCCTGGATCAGAGCCCACTTCACTGTCTCCTGAACTCTATTACTGTAGTGTTTAACTCTATTCTGTCACATACTACACCTATTTACTACCTTTTACTCTCACCTTACCTTGAAATCTGAACTCCCATAAGCTCACTGTTTTCTACATCCAACTCACAATCTTTCCCTCCCCAACGAGAGTCGTATCTTCTTTCCATCCTTTCTTAAAGGTGGATGGTTGGGTTGAAGATCATGCTTAACACTATACATAGCCAAAGGATCTCCTATCTCTTTTGTACCGACTGCTACTGTAAGTATTATAGAATACTCTCCTGCCATCATAAACCATTTTGCCTTCCCCTCCAACTGATCACAAAAAAAGAAGAGTAGGGAGAAGCTGGGAACACCAGGATATCTGCTGGAAAAAAAAAAAAACTACCAACAAAGGAACCACCAACAGGTAACAGAAGAAGAAGGTGAAGGAGGGAGTGGAAACCACACAAACCTCAATTTAGGACCTATCTGGAAATACAACTAAATAGTGAAGAAACTACCCAGTACAAACAACTGAACGAGAGCAAGACAGAATCCTCAAAACCTTGTACACACAAAAGAACTAATTTCAACACAACTTGCCATCACCAGCACAACAAATTACAAGAGGTGGTAGACAGAGTGACCCTCAGTTAACCAGCTTGTGGGAAGGACCCACAAAAGAAAGACTCAAAAACAATCAAAACCCAAAGACAAACACAGAGCCAACATAAAAAAAAAAAAAAAAAAAAAAAAACAGCCCAAGACCATTAAGCTTGGGAGATCAAGGAGACTACACCACTGAATCTCACAGGTATTCCACCACACAATTTCACAACATAAACCCAGGGAGCCAGAAAAAATCAATTTAAGAAGCTGAAGCTAACAAGAAGAGTCTCACAAAAAATGGGAAGACAAAAATAACAATCCCCAAGTGAAAGGAAAGGAAGAAGCATTAGAAAGAACACTAGATGAAATAGAGGCAAATCAGCTATCAGATATTTAATTAAAAGCACTGGTTATCAGGAAGTTTAAAGAGCTCACAACGAGCTACCAGAAACTACAGGGGAACAACACTGAACTCACTGCAAACTATATCAACATGAAAAAGGAAATAGAAACTATCAACAAGGGCCAAGAGGAGATGAAGAATACAATTTCTGAACTGAAGAACACAGAGGAAGGAATCAAAAGCAGGATTGATGAAGCAGAACATGGGATCAGTGAGTTGAAGGACAAAATAGAAAAAAAAAAAAAAACAGCCAGAAAGAGCAAGAAAAGAAAAAGAGGCTCAGAAAGAATGAAGAGGGATGAAGAGAAATGCAAGACAGTATGAAACATAATAATATCTGTATAATATGGATATTAGAATGAAAAGAAGAAAAGCAAGAGATAGAAAACCTATTTGATAAAGCAATGATGGAAAACTTCCCTAATTTGATGAAAGAAAAATTCACACAAATCCAGGAAACACAGAGTCTCAATTAAAAGGAACCCAAAGAGGCCTACCTCAAGACTCATAATTGAAGTGGAAAAATTCCAACACAAAGACAGAATCTTAAAGGCAACAAGGGAGAAATAGGAAGTAACATACAAGGGAGCCTCAATAAGGTTAGCTACTGACTTCTCACTGGAAACGCTCCAAGTAAGAAGAGAATGGCAAAAAATATTCCAAGTAATGAGAACCAGAGGCCTACAACCAAGTTTACCCAGCAAGGCTCTCATTCAAGATAGAAGGCCAAATAAAGAGCTTTCAAGACAAAACAAGCCTAAAAGAATACACCTCCACCAAACCAGCCCTGCAAGAGAGACTAAAGGGACTGCTCTAAGGAAAGAAAAGAAAAGAGAGAGAGAGAGAGAGGAACACAGATACAAAAATGGCAATGAATAAGTACCTATTAATAATAGCCTTAAATGTAAATGGATCGAATACTCCAATCAAAAAACATAGTATAGTTGAAAGACTTCCACCAAGATGGAGGCATAGGTAGAGACACCGTGCCTTCTCACACAACCAAGTTTAGAGACAACTAAATATTAGCAACAGAAAACATAGTCAGAACACAGAAAATTGAACTTTTCCAAAGTCTGTTAATAACAAATTCTTCAGCCTGACCGGTAAGGGGCGAAACCAGCAGCTGGTAGAGTGGGGTTGCACAGGAAAACTCGGTCAGACAGACTCAGGCACGTGGAATCCAGGCGCAGGGTTGGACCTAGTGAGAGACCCAGCGACCGTGGGTAAACAGCGAGGGAGTAGGGCTGCTGGTTGACTGTGGTCAGGCATTCGTGTGCGGATAGACAAGCGAGGGAGTGGGCGATTAGACCGGGACCCAGTGGGTCCCTGCAGCAAGCGGCAGCGGAAGGCGCCGCTATTTCCCTGCTCTGACCCCACCTCCACATACAACATCATAACCCAGGGACTCTGAGTGGCCCGGCCCAGGGGAACCACCTAAGATGCTGCTCCTCACCCTGCGGTGTGAAGCAGCAGAGGGGGCTGCCATTTCCCCGCTCTGACCACGCCCCCACATACAGTGTCACAACCCAGCGACCTGGGAGTCCAAGGTTCCGCTCCTCACACTTAAAGGGCACAAACAGATCAAAAATGGCTCAAGAAGATCTCAAAGCCCCAGAGCCTATAAATCTAAGGAATGAAGAAATAGCAAAACTCTCAGACACACAGTTTAAAACACTGGTGATCGGGATACTCACAGAACTGGTTGATTATAGCCACAAATTAGACAAACATATGAAGGCGAAACTAATTGAAATGAATGGAATTGCACAGGAAACCAATAGCGATGAAAAGGAAACTGGGACTCAAATCAATGGAGTGGACCAGAAGAAAGCAAATAATGGCCAAACAGAAGAGAGTGAAGAAGCAAGAATTCAAAAAAATGAGGAGAGGCTTAGGAACCTCCAGGACATCTTTAAACGCTCCAACATCTGAATTATAGGGGTACCAGAAGGGGGAAAGGAACAGCCACCAGTGGAAAACTTATTTGAACAAATAATAAAGGAGAATTTCCCCAATCTGGCAAAGGAAATAGACTTCCAGGAAATCCAGGAAGCTCAGAGAGTACCAAAGAAGTTGGACCCAAGAAGGAACACACCAAGACACATCATCATTACATTAGCCAAGATTAAAATGAAGGAGAGAATCCTAGAAGCAGCAAGAGCTAAGGGGACAGTCACCTACAAAGGAGTTCCCATCAGACTGTCAGCAGATTTCTCAAAAGAGACCTTACAGGCAAGAAGAGGCTGGAAAGAGGTATTTCAAGTCATGAAATCTAAAGACCTACAACCAAGATTGCTCTATCCAGCAAAACTTTCATTTAGAATGGAAGGACAGATAAAGTGCTTCTCAGATAAGATCAAATTCAAGGAGTTCATCATCACCAAGCCCTTATTATATGAAATGTTAAAGGGACTTATCTAAGAAAAAGAAGTTTAAAAAACATGAACAGTGAAAGGACAACAAACTCACAGTTATTAAGAACCACACCTAAAACAAAAGCAAACTAAAAGGACAGCTAGATCAGGAGTGGAAACATAGAAATGAAGATCTCAAGAAGGGTTAGCAACAGGGGAGTGGGAGGAGGAGAATGGGGGAGAAGGTACAGAAAATAAGTAGCATAGACAGTAGATAGAAAATAGATGGGGGGCAAGAATAGTATGGGAAATATAGAATCTAAAGAACTTGAGACACATGGTCATAAATTAAAGGGGGGAAATGGGTATGGAGAGGTAAGGTGGAGGGGAATGAAGGGGGGAATAGAACAACTGTAATGGCATAATCAATAAAATAAATTAAAAAAAGAAAAACATAGTATAGTTGAACGAATAAGAAAGCATGACCCACACATATGCTTCCTACAAGAGACCCACCTCAGGACAAAAGACCTACACAGACTAAAAGTGAAGGGCTGAAAACAAGTTTTCCAAGCAAATGGGCAGGAGAAAAAAGCCGGGGTACCAATACTCATATCAAACAAAATAGACTTCAAGAAAAGGGCCATAAACAGAGACACAAAAGGTCACTTGATAATACTCAAGGGAAGATTCCACCAAGAAGACATAAACATTGTAAATATACATGTACCCAACATAGGAACAACCACATATATAAAGAAAATCTTAGAGGACTTCAAGAAAAATATCGACAGCAACACAATTATGTTGGGGATTTTAATAACTCACTGTCAAAAATGGACAGATCTTCCAAACAAAATATCAACAAAGATATTGTGGCATTGAACAATGCCCTAGATGAAATGGACTTAACTGATATATATAGAGAGAGCCCTTCATCCCAAAAAAGCTAAATACGCATTCATTTCAAATACACATGAAACACTTTCAAAGATGTGACAGGGCAAAAAACAAGCCTCAACAAATTGAAGAAAATGGAAACTATCCCAAGCATTTTCTCCAACCACAAGGGACTGAAACTGAAAACCAACCCCAAGGGGAAAGACTCAAACACTCAAAATCATGAAGATTCAATAGCATGCTATTAAACAATGAATGTGTCAGGAATGAAATTAGGGAAGAAATCAAAAACTTTCTGGAGGCAAATGAAAATGAACTCTGACAACCCAAATCTTATGAGACACAGGCAAGGCAGTACTGAGAGGGAAGTTCATAGCAATACACGCCTACCTAAAAATAGATAGAAACATTTCAAACAAACAACCTAACCCTACCCCTACAAGAACTTGAGGAACAACAACAAAGACAGCCCAGATCAAGTACAAGGAAGGAAATAACCAATATCAGAGCAGAATTAAATGACATAGAAACTAAAAGCACAATTCTAAGGATCAATGATCCAGTAGCTGGTTTTTTGAAAAGATAAACAAAATTGACAAGCCTTGAAGCAGGCTCATCAAGAAAAATAGAGGACCCAAATAAACACAATCAGAAATGAAAGAGGAGAGATTACAACTGACACCACAGAAATACAAAGGATTTTAGAAATTACTATGAAGAACTATATGCCAAGAAATTTGAAAACCTACATGAAATGGACAAATTCTTAGAAAAATATGATCTTCCAAAACTCAATGAGGAAGAAGCAGAAAGCCTGAATAGACCAATAACAGCAAAGGAAATTGAAGCAGTAATTCAAAATCTCCTGACATATAAAAGCCCTGGGCCAGATCATTTCACAGAATTCTATAAAGCATTTAAGGAAGAGCTAACTCCATATCCTTCACACACTATTCCAAAAAATTTTAAGTGATGGAAGACTCCTAAACTCTTTGTATGAGGCCAGCATTATCCTAATCCCAAAACCATATAAAGAGATGACAATGAAAAAAACATCAGGCCAATATTACTGATGAAAATAGACATTAAAATCCTCAACAAAATATTGGCAAACCTCACCCAACAATACATTAAAAAGATCATACACCATGACCAAGTAGGATTCATCCCAGGGATGCAAGGATGGTTCAACATTAGCAAATCAGTAAATGTAATACATCACATAAACAAAAGCAAAGACAAAAATCATATGATCCTATCAATAGATGCAGAAAAATCATTTAAAAAGGTACAGCACCCATTTATGATAAAAACACTTAACAAAGTGGTAATAGAGGGAGCATTCCTCAACATAATAAAGGCCAAATATGAGAGACCTAGAGCCAACATCACACTCAACGGCCAAAAACTAAAAGCTTTTCCACTAAGATCAGGGACAAGACAAGGATGTCCACTTTCACCATTTCTATTCAATATAGTATTGGAAGTTTTAGCTACAGTGATCAGACAAGAAAAGGAAATAAAAGTTATTCAAATCAGAAAAGAGGAAACAGAACTGTCACTGTTTGCAGATGACATGATAGTATACATGGAAAATCCTATAGACTCCACCCAGAAACTTCCCAATCTAATACATGAATTTGGCAAAACAGCAGGATACAAAGTAAATATTTAGAAATCAAAGGCATTTTTTGTATACCAACAATGAAACAGCAGAAGCAGAAATCAAGAAAAAAATCTCATTTGATATAGCAACAGGGAAAATAAAATATTTGGGAACAAACCTAACCTAGGAGGTAAAAGACCTGTATGCACAAAACTACATAGCACTGAACAAATAAATCAAGGAAGACACAAACAAATGGATACGTATACCAAGTTCGTGGATTGGAAGAAATAACATCATCAAAATGTTCATACTACCCAAAGCAATTTACAGATTCAATGCAATACCTAGTTAAGTACCAACAGCATATTTCACAGACATAGAACAAATATTTCAAAAATTTACATGAAACCATAAATACCCCCGAATAGCAGCTGCAATTTTGTGAAACAAAGTAGGAGGGATCATAATACCTGATACGAAACTGTATTACAAAGTCACTGTCATCAAAACAGCCAGGTACTGGCATAAAAAAAGGCACACAGACCAATGGAACAGAACAGAGAGCCCAGAAATAAACCCAAGTCTCTATGATCAATTACTATTCTACAAAGTGGGCATCAATCTAATATGGAGTAAAAATAACCTCTTCAACAAATGGTGTTGTGAGAACTGGACAGCTACATGCAAAAAAATGAAACTCGAGCACAAACTGGTGTTTTGGAGGGGTCTTAGGGGGAAAGGGGAAGGGTTTACAGGAACAAGTATAAAGCATATATGGACAAAAACTAAGAAGGGGTGGGGATGAAAAGGGGTGGGGAGCACTGGGGTATCGGCTGGGATGGTAGTAAAAGACAGAAAACTGTACTTGAACAATTAAAATAAATAAATTTTTAAAAAAATGAAAAGAAGATATCTTGAATATGAGGTTAATAGCTACATATTCTAGTCAAAAGGAATAAAACATTTCAATCTTATAGACTTTACATAATAAATTAAAAAATTTTCAGACATAATTTAAAAACAAATTTTAAAATAACAAGCTGGTGAAATATATATATTATTTTTTTGAAGAGCAAAACCTGTGTTATATGTAGAATTTCTCCAAATAAATATAAAAAAGGCTTCCAGGACATTCACTAGAAAATGAGCAAAAAATGTGAATGAATAATCCATAAAAGAAGAAATTCAAATGGCCAGTAAACATATTTTTTAATGTTTAAAGTTAAAATATTCATATAAGAAATGAGCAACATAATTTCAGGGGAAAGGTGGTAGGGTTTACAGGAACAAATATAAAGGACACATGGACAAAAACTAGGAGGTGTGGAAATGGGAGGGTGGTGGGGAGGGATGGGTGGGTGGGCTGATATGGGAGTAAAAGACAGAAAACTGTACTTGAACAACAATTAAAATAAAATTAAAAAAAGAAACAGGCAACACCTTATTTTCTATCTAGCAAAGACTTCAAAGAGTGGAGAGGCAAGATGGGAGAGGAGTGAATGGAAGCCTCACTAACCTCCTGCCAGGACCAATCTGGAATTGCAACTAAATTGTGGAGAAATCACCTGGAACAAACAACTGAACAAGGCGAGACAGAGTCTTATAACCTCAGACAGAAAGAAGAATCAGTTTCACCACCAACTGACTGCACCTGCACAAACATACAAGATGTGTTGGGTGGAGTAACCCTCAATCAACCAGCTAGAGGGAAGGACCTAACAAAAAATGACCCAAGAACAATTAAAACCCAATTATATCCAG
Organism: Artibeus jamaicensis; assembly: GCF_021234435.1. Lineage (NCBI taxonomy): Eukaryota > Metazoa > Chordata > Mammalia > Chiroptera > Phyllostomidae > Artibeus > Artibeus jamaicensis. The sequence goes on from NW_026521755.1 coordinate 150,010, forward strand.
AGAGCCAACATGAACAGCATAAATGGCATTCCAAAAGCATCAAGTTCAGGAGATCAAGGAGACTGCACCACTGAATCTCATAGGTCTCCTACCATAAAAGTTCATTGCACAGTCACCAGAAGTCAAAATAGATCAATTTAAGAAGCAGAGGAAACAAGAAGAGTCTCTCTCTCACACACACACACAAAATTGGGAATACAAAGAAACAACCCCCAAAAGAAAGGAAAGAAAGAATCCTAAAAAAAAAGCTATGTGAAATACAGGCAAGTCAACTATCAGATATTGAGTTCAAAGCAATGGTTATTAGGAAACTCAATGAACTCACTGAATATTACCAAAAACTACAGGAAAATTGTGAGGAACTTACTGCAAATTATACTAACAAGAAAAAGGACATAAAAACTATCAAGAAGAGCCAAGAGGAAATGAAGTATACAATTTCTGAATGGAAGAACACATCAAAAGCAGGCTAGATGAAGCAGGGAATTGGATAAGTGGGCTGGAAGATGAGATAGAAAAAAAAAACTACCAGAAAGAGCAAGAAATTGAAAAAAGACTAAAAAAGAATGAAGAGGTGTTAAGAGAACTGCAGGATATGTAACATGTTGGGGACCACCCTATCTGGTTTCAGGAATTGTAAACTGTCTCCATGTCTAAGGCTGAGAGCAACCTCCAGAATGCAAGTCATTGAGGAGACAAGGCTTGTGTCTGGCAGCAGATGCTGCCCCTGTTTCATCTCCATGCCCCCAAAGTATGGTCAGATGGTCAGAGACAGGTGAGACCTCTCAGAGGAGGGGCAACCTAGGCCAGACACAATCACTTGGGAGGCCATCATGGAAGGACTTGGGGGGGCTGCAACAAAGAGGGAGTGATAGACCCTTGCCCCCCAGCTGTGACAAAGCCGGAGTCCTCATGTCCTCTGGGAGAAGCGCTTCCTGGCTGTAATCCACTTAAGCCTAAAAACCTATAATGGGGAAGGCGGTGCAAGCCTTGTGCTGGGAATGGCATGCTCCCCCAGGTAATTAGGCCTGAGAAGGAATATGTGAAACCCTGTGAGACCTGCTTTGTTTAAGAATGCTTTTAGTTAGATGATAAGTGCCGAGCAGAAAAAGAGTTTATGTTCCCAAAGTTCTGTAGCCTTTTAGCTGACAGGCCCTGATTTAGAAGAAACCCTAATGGTTCTTTGTATACTATCTACTATTTACTGCCTGACAATGATTAATAAGCTGTACCTGAACTTCTGTGCAAAAATTCCAATAAAAACCTGACTAGGCAAGGGTAAGCACGCTCTTTCTCCCCTTGTGAGAGAGTTGCCTGGCCGCTCCAAGCCACTCTCCCCTTGAGAGGGTGGCAAGGCCACTCTGAGGTTCTCCCACCTTGAGGGAGTAACCTTGCTGGCCCTTTTCTTCCACAGGACTCGGTAGTCCATGTGAATTTGTCTCATGTCCCATCCATGATGCCACAGGCACTGCTTGTCAGTGCACATGTCAGTAACTTAATAATATGCATGTAATAGGGATACCAGAAAGAGAAGGAGAAGAACAAGAAATAGAAAATCTGTTTGAAAAAGTAATGATGAAAACTTCCATAATTGGATGAGAGTAAAAGTCACACAAATCCAGGAAGCACAGAGTGCCCAATAATGCAGAATCTCAAGAGGCCTACTGCCAAGACCCATCATAATTAAAATGGCAAAATTCAAAGACAAAGAGAGAATCTTAAAGGCAGCAAGGGACAAACAGGAAGTCACATACAAGGGAGCACCAATAAAACAAGTGGCTGACTTCTCAACAGAAACACTACGAGCCAGAAGGGAATGATAATAAATATTCCAAGTAGTGAAAAGCAAAAGCCTGCAACCAAGACTAAACCATTCAGCAAGACTCTCAATTAAAATAGAAGGCCAAATGAGGAGTTTCTCAGACAAAATAAGGTTAAAAGAATGTGATGTGGACACCGTCCAGCAGTATCCACAGCATTATGAATGAGATATGAGACAAATTCACAGGGACTGCTGAGTCCTGTGGAGGAAAAGGGATGGCACAGCTACTCTCTCAAGGAGAGAGCACCTCAGAGCAACTTGGCTACTCTCTCAGTGGGAAAGTGCATGGATCCCTGCCTTGACAGTCTTTTATTGGCTTTCTAATAGCATACATCAAAGAAGGTTTTCATTCATTATGCTTAGGTTTGCTTTAGGAAATTACTTTTTACAGATAGCAATGGAAGGGATGTTACCTATTACTTCTTACAGATTAACGAGGATAAAATGTTGCAAATGCAAGGGAACAATAAGAGTAATAGGTCTGATTACACTTCAATCCTTAGAAGAATTAGCACAGACTTCAGGAAGTTATTTTAAAGATATGCAGTAAGCATTTTCTGCCTCAACTCAGGGTGAGGGAGTTTTAGTAAGAGCAAGTCACAAAGCAGCCTAGTTATAATGCAGGCCTGATTTCCCATGGGAGAACCAGTCCGTGGGTTTAGCTCCTGTGTGCCACAATGCGCTTATTGGGTTTTTCAATAGGGCTGATCTACATTTGCCATTTCAGGCAAATTGGTTTCCTACAAGAATATACATCCAACAAACCAGCACTGCAAGATATGCTAAAGAGGCTACTTTAAGAAAATGAAGAAAAATAGTGAGAGAGAGAGAGAAACACAGGTACAAAGGAAATAAAATGGCAATGAATAAGTTCCTATTAATAATAACCTTAAAGGTAAGTGGATTAAATGCTCCAATCAAAGACATAGGGTGGCTGAATGGATAAGATAACATAACCTGCACATATGCTGCCTACAAAAGACATACCTCAAACCAGAAGACCTACATAGACTGAGAGTGAAGGGTTGGAAAAAAATATTCCAAGCAAATAGACAGGAAAAAAATATGGTAGCAGTACTTATATCAGACAAAATAGACATCAACACAAAGGCCATAAAAAAAAGACCCAAAAGGATACTTCAGAATATTCAAGGGAAGACTCCACTGATATGAAATAGACAGTATAAACATATATACACCCAACATAGGAGCACCCAAAAAAATAAGAAAAATCTTGGAAGATTTCAAGAAAGATATAGACAGCAACACACTTATACTACTGGATTTTAACTCCCCAATCTCAAAAAAGGATAGATCTTCCAAGCAAAATATCAACAAGAATATTGCAGCATTGAAAGACAAAAATGCCCTAGATCAAATGGACTTAACAGATACATAAAGAAACTTTCATCCCAAAGATGCAAAATATTCTTTTCAAATGCACATAGAACATTTTCAAAGATAGACCATGTGATAGAACACAGAACAAGCCTCAAAAAATTCAAGAAAATTGAAATCATGTCAAGCATTTTCTTGAGCCACAAGGGCTTGAAACTAAACACCAGCCTCAAGGAAAAAACTCAAAAATACCCAAACTCATGGAGACTGAATAGCATGCTCTTAAGCATTGAACAGGTTAAGAATGAGATCAAGGAAGAAAACAAAATGTTTCTGGAAACAAATGAAAAGAACTCACAACAGTCCAAAACTTATGGGGCAAAGCAAAGGTAGTCCTGAGATAGAAGTTCACTGTGATACAAGCCTACCTAAAAAAAGATAGAAACATTTCAAATAAACAACCTAACCCTGCATCTATAAGAACTGGAGGAACAACAACAAACAAAGCGCAGAGTGAGTAGAAGGAAGAAATAACCTAGATCAGAGCAGAATTAAACAACATAGAGTGTAAAAGAGCAATTCTAAGGATTACTAAATGCAGGAGCTGGTTCTTTGAAAAGATAAACAAAATTAACAAGCTGTTAAGCAGACTGGTTAAAAAAAAACAGAGACATGACCCAAATAAATACAATTAGAAATGATTACAACTGATACCACAGAAGTACAAAGGATTTTAATAAATTACTACCAGCAACTATTTGCCAAGAAATTTGAAAACCTGGGTGAAATGGATAAATTTCTAGAAAAATATAATATGCCAAAACTGAATCAGGAAGAAGCAGAAACCCTGAACAAACAGCTGACAAAATCAAAACAGTAATCAAAAATCTCTTGTCACAGAAAAGCCCTGAACCAGATGGATTCACAGAATTTTACAAAATACTTAAGAAAGAGCTATCCCCTATCCTTCACAGACTATTCCAAAATAATCCAGGAGGACAGAAGACTCCCAAACATTTTTTATGAAGCCAGCATCATACAAATCCCAAAACCAGATAACACACAACAAATAAAGAAAACTATAGGCCAATATCTCTGTTGAACATAGCCACTAAAACCCTCAACAAAATATTGGCAAACTGCATCTAGCAATACATTTAAAAAATCATACACCATGATCAAGTGGAGTTCATCCCAGGGATGCAAGGTTGGTACAATAATCACCAATCAGTAAATGTAATACATCACATAAACAAAAGGAAAGACAAAAATTACACAATCATGTCAATATGTGCAGAAAGAGCATTTGATAAGGTTCAGCATCTTTATTTATGATAAAAAAAACTCATCAAAGTGGGAGTAAAGGGAGCATTCCTCAACATAATAAAGACCATATATGTAAAACCTACAGCCAACATCATATTCAATGGCCAAAAACTAAAAGCTTTCCCACAAAGGTCAGGAACAAGACAAGGTTGTCCACTATCACCACTTCTATTCAAAATAGTATTGGAAGTGCCAGACACAGCAATCAGACAAAGAAAAGAAATAAAAGGCATCCAAATTGGAAAGTAGGAAACAAAGCAGTCATTGTTTGTAGATGACATTATAGTGTACCTAGAAAATCCTATAGACTCCATCAAAAAACTATTGGACTTAATTAGTGAATTTGGCTAAACAGTGGGATACAAAGTCAATATTCAGAAATTGAAGGCATTTTTGTATACAAACACTGAAATATCAGAAATGGAAATCAGAAAAAAATTCCATTTGATATAGCAACAAGAAAAATAAATTACGTAGAAATAAACTTAACCAAGGAGGTAAAAGACCTGTATTCATAAAACTACACAATACTGAAGAAAGAAATCAAGGAAGACACAAACCAAAGGAAGCATGTACCCGTTCATGTATCAGATGAATTAACATCATCAAAATGCCCATAATACCCAAAGCAATTTATAGATTCAGTGCAATCTCTATTAAAATACCAATGATCTACTTAACAGATATAGAACAAACATTTCAAAAACTTATGTGGAACCATAAATGAGCCCAGTAGCTGCAGCAATTCTGAGAAAGAAAGACAAAGTAGGAGGAATTACAATACCTGATTTAAAACTATTACAAGGCCACTGTAATCAAAACAGCCTGGTACCGGCATAAGAACAGACACATAGATCAATAGAACAGAACAGAGAGCTCAGAAATAAACCCAAGTCTCTATGGTCAATTAGTATTTGACAAAGGGAGCAGAAGCATAAAATAGAGTAAATATAACCTCTTCAACAAATAGTGATGAGAGATATGAATAGCTACATACAAAAAAAAAAGATGAAAGTTAACCACCAATTTGCACCATACAAAAAAATAAACTTGATATGGATAAAAGATTTAAATACAAGTTGTGATATAAAAAAAGTCCTAGAGGAGAACATAGGCAGGAAAAATCTCAGATATTCTATGCAGCAATATTTTCACCTATTTGTCCCTTAGAGCAAGGGACATAATGAAAAGCATAAACAATTGGGACTTCATCAAAATAAAAAGCTTCTGCATGGCTAAAGAAAACATGATCAAAATGAAAAAGGAACCAACTGTATGAGAAAATATATTTGCCATTGATACCTCAGACCAGGGTTTGATCGCCAAAATATATAAAGAACTCACATGACTCCACTCCAGAAAGACAAACAACCCCCCACAAATTAAAAAAGGACCTGAACAAATACTCCTCCAAGAAGGACATACAGAGGGCTCTGAAACATATGAAAGGATGCTCAGCATTGCTAGCCATCAGAGAGATGAAAATTAAAACTACAGTGAGGACTCCTGCCAAGATGGAGGCATAGGTGGAAGCACTGTGCCTTCTCCCACAACCAAGTTTAAAAATAACAAAGTTTTAGCAATAAAAATGCAGCCAAACCACAGAAAATTGAACTATATGGAAGTCTGACATCAACGAACACTTCAGCCAAACCGGTAAGAGGGGCAGAGCCAGCAGCAGAGCTGGGTTGGGCAGGAAAGATCCACCAGACCTATGCGGGTGCGTGACCCAGGTGAGTCAGCAGCCATGGGTGGATCCCAGGTGTGGAGTAGCAGGAGGACCCACTGAGGGCGAAAGGCGGTGGACCCATTGAGGGCTGACCACAATCACTTATTACCACTCAGATAAACCGGTGAAGGAGTGAGCAGCGAGACACACTGCACAGGCCCCAGTGTCGGGAAGTGGCAGAGGGGACCGCCATTTTCCCTCTCTGACCCCACCCCCACATACAGCCTCACAAACCAGCAACCTGGGTGGCCCCGTCCTGGTGAACACCTAAGGCTCCCCTCCCCATACGTAACGGGCATGAACAGATCAAAACATGGCTCAAGAACAACTCAGAGCCCCAGAGCCAATAAATCTAAGCAATGAAGAAATAACTAAACTTTCAGATGCACAGTTCAAAACTCTGGTGATCAGGATGCTCACAGAACTGGTTGATTTTAGTCACAAATTAGAGGACCATATGAAGGCTAAACTAATTGAAATGAAGTGAAACACATAGGAAACCAATAGTGATAAAAAAAAAACTGGGACTCAGATCAAAGAAGTGGACCGGAAGGAGGAAAAAAAATGACCAAACAGAAAGGATGAAGAAACAACAATTCAAAAAAAGGAGAGGCTTAGGAACTTTTGGGACATTTTTTTCTTTTTTAAAAAATATATTTTTATTGATTATGCCATTACAGTTGTTCTATTTCTTCCCTTCATTCCCCTTCACCCTGCACACCCCCTCCCCCACCATCCCCCCTTTAGCTTATGACCACGTGTCTCAAGTTCTTTAGATTCTATATTTTCCATACTATTCTTGCCCCTCCCATCTATTTTCTACCTACCATCTATGCTACTTATTTTCTGTACCTTCTCCCCCCTTCTCCTCCTCCCACTCCCCTGTTGCTAACCCTCCATGAGATCTTCATTTCTATGGTTCTGCTCCTGATCTAGCTGTCTTCTTAGTTTGCTTTTGTTTTAGGTGTGGTTCTTAATTACTGTGAGTTTGCTGTCCTTTCACTGTTCATATTTTTATCTTTTTCTTAGGTAAGTCCCTTTAACATTTTATATAATAAGGGCTTGGTGATGATGAACTCCTTGAATTTGGTCTTATCTGAGAAGCACTTTATATGTCCTTCCATTCTAAATGAAAGCTTTGCTGGATAGAACAATCTTGGATGTAGGTCTTTTAAATGCTCCAACATCCGAATTATAGGGGTACCAGAGGGGAAGAGGAACAGCCACGAGTGGAAAACTTATTTGAACAAATAATAAAGGAGAATTTCCCCAATCTGGCAAAGGAAATAGACTTCCAGGAAATCCAGGAAGCTCAGAAAGTCCCAAAGAAGTTGGGCCAAAGGAGGAACACAATAAGGCACATCATAATTATATTAGCCAAGATTAAAATGAAGGAGAGAATCCTAGAAGCAGCAAGAGATAAGGGGACTGTCACCTACAAAGGAGTTCCCATCAGACTGTCAGCAGATTTCTCAAAAGAGACCTTACAGGCAAGAAGGGGCTGGAAAGAAGTATTCCAAGTCATGAAATCCAAAGACCTACATTCAAGGTTGATCTATCCAGCAAAGCTTTCATTTAGAATGGAAGGGCAGATAAAGTGCTTCTCAGATAAGGTCAAGTTCAAGGAGTTCATCATCACCAAGCCCTTATTATATGAAACGTTAAAGGGACTTACCTAAGAAAAAGAAGATAAAAAAGATGAACAATGAAAGGACAGCAAACTCACAGTTATTAACAACCACACCTAAAACAAAAGCAAACTAAAAGGACAGCTAGATCAGGAGCAGAACCATAGAAATGAAGATCACATGGAGGGTTAGCAACAGGGGAGTGGGAGAAGGAGAAGGGGGGGAAAAGGTACAGAAAATAAGTAGCATAGATGGTAGGTAGATAATAGATAGGGGGAGGGCAAGAATAGTAGGGGAAATGTAGAATTTAAAGAACTTGAGACATGTGGTCATAAACTAAAGGGGGGATGGTGGGGAAGGGGTGTGCAGGGTGGAGGGGAATGAAGGGGGGAAATAGAACAATTGTGATGGCGTAATCAATCAAATATATTTTTTTAAAAACTACAGAGATACCACTTGACACTGGTCAGAATGGCCATTGCAAACAAAAACAAAAAGGGCTGGCAAAGTTGTGAAGAAAAGGGAACCCTAGTGCACTCTTGATGGAAATGTAGTCTGGTGCAGCCACTATGGAAAAACAGTATGGAATTTCCTCAGAAAACCAAAAATGGAACTGCCTTTTGACCCAGCAATTCTACTACTGGGATTATACCCTAAGAATCCAGAAATATCAATTGAAAAGAACCTATGCACCCCAGTGTTTATAGCAGCACAATACACAATAGTCAAGTGTTGGAGGCAACCTAAGTGCCCATCAGTAAATGAGTGGGTCAAAATCTATGGTATATTCAAACAGTGGAATTCTATGCAGCAGAAAGAAAGAAGGAGCTCCTACCCTTTGCAACAACATGAATGGAATTGGAGAGTATTGTGCTAAGTGAAATAAACCAGGTCGTGAAACAAATACTTTATGATCTCACCTATAAGTGAAACCTAATCAACAAAACATACAAGCAAGCAAAATGTAGTCAGAGACATGTAAATTAAGAACAAACTGACAATAACCAGAGGGGAGTTGGGAGGGGATAATGTGGGGGAAGGGGAAGGGTTGTCAAGGAACATGTATAAAGGACACATGGACAAAGCCAAAGGGGAGTAGGATTGAGGGTAGGAGGTGGGGATGGCTGATGTAGGGGGGAGTGCTGGGGTGAAAATGGTGGTAACAGTACTTGAAAAACAAGAGAAAAAGACAAAGACTTAAAAGAATAATAACATGCCTCTTATGAAGAAATAGGCATTCTCATACACTGCTAGTGAGGTGTCAATTTGTACAACTATCTGTAGGAATATTTACCAATTTCAGTTTTACAATTTATTCTAGGAAAATCAGTTATGTTTGCAAAGAAATGCATAGGGGTGTTTTCAAATACTAATTTTAGAAAAAAGTGGGTCAATCTCAATACCAAACAATAGAAAAATAGTTAAATGAAGTATGATTTATCCACAAATATGGAAATGCAGCTATGATCATGAAAATTTTATACTTGTTTGGGAACATGTGCACTGTCTCAGAGCCCTACTCCTCTACTTGGACTCTCCCCCATATAAAATCCCTTCCTATAAGCCCTTGTCAGAACCTCTCTTGAGTGGCCACCCAAGCTAAGACAATAGTGTGTCATTTTCACTCCAGAAGATGACCTTGATGGTTCTGTACAAATTCTCCTATCACCTTCAAAAGGTCCCAAGCTAAAGAACTCCCATTAGGTAATTTTGCATATAAATCCCTAGTTTTCACAGACAATGACTAAATTTTTAGAGTCAAAATTTTGGAACTCAGTGATGGCAAACCAGATAAGGACCCTCATGTAAGAATACCATCCTAAAGAAGTTTCTTTGTGAGTATTAATATGAAATTGTCTATCTTAGCTTCTTTGCCACAAACTTCCTATTCTGTATATCACATGAGATCTGATACTTTCTTAATTGCATAAATATTCAATATCTTCTCTGGCTAGAAAGGCCCATTATATGGAGTCAGCAGCTGAAACATCAGAAAAAGCCTTTTAGGCTCTGTGCAAGTGGGAAATTATCTTTCAGAAAAGTAATATATTGTGACCTATGAGATGAAGCAGCAAGAACTTGCCAGGTTAGAGCATCAAAAGTGTATCCTTCTATTTGTGGAGGAGATGTGCTAAAGCCCTGAGGGCATCAGAAGCCTCTAGGAATGGTTCCACTTTGTGGAGGGAGAGCAGAATAAACAGCACAGTGTATGATGTATAGTGTATGATGGACAGTGTGCTGACGTGGTCTTCCCTTGGAAGACTTTACAGTTGCTGATCTAATTTCAGCAGAACAGGAGCATTAGGTTTATTTTAATTTTCATAATGATGGGTTATTTCTTCTTTTTCTACTTGCCCTTATTATTAAGAGCATGTACCACATTTGAAAGAGGGATAAAAGCTTGAGCTTTATTTTTTAAAAGATTTTATTTATTTATTTTTAGAGAGGGGGGAAGAGGGGAGAAGGAGAGGGAGAGAAACAGCAATGTCTGGTTGCCTCTCATGTGCCCCCTACTGGGGACCTAGACTGCAACTCAGGCAGGTGCCATGACTGGGAAATGAACCTGAAACCCTTTGCTTCACAGGTGGTACTCAATCCACTGAGCCACACCAGCCAGGGATGAACTTTAAATGGTATCCTTGGACTCAGCACAACTTCTCTTAATGTTTCCTAGAACCCCGATTTCACCCTGAATTTGGGCAGACAAATTTCATCTTTGTCTGCCCAATTGACATAGTCAGGATGTACCCTAGCCCATTGAACTTAGGGATGCTCCAATATTGACTGGTAGGTTCTCTGGCCATGAAAGTGCCACCCAGCCTAGTACATATTTATCCAGCAAACACATGCGGTGATTCTATGTGCCAGAAACTGTTCTTAGCCCTTTGCAATTGTCAACTCATTTAATCCTAAGAAGTGCAGATCAGGTAGGTACTGTTTTTATTCCTTATTAGTCCCACCCATTGGGGGTTACAAGGTAATTTATATTCTCAATTATGTTCAAACATCACAGCTGTTTGGAGGCTCCAGATTTGTCTCTTTATTCCTAGTCTCTCCATTTTATTAGTCCTTCATTTTTGCTCTAGAATGTTCTTCTTGCCCCCAAACCTTCAGTGGCCCCCAACTGCCTGCAAGGCAAATTTATATTTTCTTGGCTTTGTCTAGAAGACCTCCTTTCTCTACACTTAACAATGGTAAATTATTCAGCACCCCTCAGATAAAGAAAGGCCTTTAACATCAACATGTCTTTGTTTTCTCTCTCAGGGTGGATTCCCCAGGAAACAGTCTATAAAATGGAGATTTGCAGCCAGAAGTTCATTGGACAGTATTCTCTGGGACAACATTTATCAAACTCCATTTCTTGAGGGAAGAGACACCAAAAAAATTGTGGACATATGTTAAAAGTCACTACAGAGTTAGGAAAGCAGGGATGAGCAGAGAGAGGAAGTTAAATGATGATTCAGTCTCAACAGAGGCTCGACTAACCCTAGCCACTCTGGGCTCTGAAGCTTGGGTGACCCTTTAAAAATGTCCCAAATTGACATAAAGGGGCCAGCTTTTTTCCACCTGCATCTCCTAGTGATGGAAGCAGGTTGTCCCCTGGAGGGACCATAACTTTGGAATGGGTAGAACCTTTTGAAAGAGTACAGTTATAGTGGGGGTGTCCAATCTGTGGGGTGCCAGCAGCCAATGCACCCAGCAGGTGTGAGAGCCTTGGCTGAGATAAGAGATTTGGGACCATATCACATCTATTAAGTCCATTCTCTGTGCCTCTTGAATTCAATGGTTGCAAATAATATTTACTCCCTCTGGGAGCAGTTCCTCCAGAATTCTGGCTGGTCTTTTTTTTTTCTGGAGAAAACTTGAAAGTGGAAGGCTAGGACCACAGCTGATATTTATTATCTTATTACTGTTACCTGCTCTAGCCCCACTCTCAGCTGTCACATCTGAAGGTCTAGTTGGTTTATTGGTGGAGTGTCCCAGACTCTCATCACTGAAGGGTCTGAGCCTCTGCTCACCATGACCTTCTCAGATCAGGGTTGCTATATTTGTCAACTTACAGACACAATCAGCTATGGAAATACCAAGAGACACCCCATTGTATGACCTAGATAACAAACCTATTTCTACTCCACTGGGTAATAGCAGCCTTATTTCTTACAATTATGAGTCACTTATTCCTGCTTTGTGTTGACTCTTTTGTCTGCTATTTGTTTGATATGAGGAAGCAGAAGTGACCAGATGACAGAAGTGCCTGCAAATTAAATGGGATGCTTACTGAGTGTTCACTGTCTGGTGAAAGCATTATCACTTTGAGGAACCAGGACCTCACAACCTATATAACTCAGGGTTATAGGGAACAGAAAACACAAATCCCCCAAATAAGTCATTTGAAGTGATAATAAAGGAAACCACTTCTATATCTTCCCCTTCGTGTTTCATGCATGTATTCTACTTACTAGGGACACAGCATATAAAGACCCTGTGTTTAGGGTGTGTACTGGCTCCTGGAAGTTGACACCCACCTGCATTTGTGGGAATCATCTATAAGTAATTGCCTCAGTTATATATCTTCAGAAGCCTCTATGAGGCTGACAACTTCTGGGTGTTGTGATATGGGATAGGACTGGAGGGTCCCATGGTCATGGACCTGCCACTTTTTGGCTGTACAGTGGGATCCTTCTGAAAAGATGCCATATGGGACACCATGATGTTCAGTCCAGTCATATCCTCCATCTTTGCTACTCCATTCATGTTTTCATTTTGCCAAAAGTGGGGTGGCCAGTGACAGAGGCTGACAAACTCAGACTGATAAAAAATTATTCTGTTCACTTGGTTACTTTGCACGTCCATAGAAGATACTCTTTATGCAAAAAAAAATTTGACATTTTGTCCTATTCCATTAGTCTATTAACATCTTTACTCAGGCCCTATTGTCCTTGATCTTGAATCCTTCCTGTCCCAGACCCTTGACCAATTAGCAAAACTATTCCCATTGCTTATGAATTCTATAGATTCTCGTGTTGGAGCACTTCTCATCCACAGACAGTACATGATCAGGAACACTCCTCAAATTTGTGCATATTGAGATGATTTCACCCTCACAGCTTTCTGTCAGGGCCACAGGCTTCACCATTTTTCTGTGTTGTAGAAAATCATGTGAGAGGTACAAACACACAGCCCCCAGCCATAGCTGTGAGATGAAGTAGAGGATCCAGTGCAACAGTGCTGACTGACATGGTGATCTGCTCACTTGCTCATTCAGGTTTTTGTTTATGCTTGTGTCAAATCCTGGTTGTATGGCTTTCATTTTTATGGCAGATTGCTGTTGGGCCCACTCAAATTTACCCTCCTTTTTTTCCCCCAATATATGGTTGCCTCTTGTGCACCCCCTCCTGGGGACCTAGCCCACAACCCAACCATGTGCCTTGACTGGGAATCAAACCAGTGAGTTTGCTTCACAGGCTGGCACTCAATCCACTGAGACATGCCAGCCAGGGCTAAATTTATAACTTGGGAGATTTCACAGAACCCATGTCATGATGAACAGATATGGCCCCATGGCTAGGTGATGTTCCATAGGAGTCAGGTGCTTTATCCTTACCAAGCCCAGAAATGCAAGGACTTGTCCTTCATTCATATATATACATACACACACATATATACATATGTATACATATTCATATGTGTGTGTGTGTGTGTGTGTGTATGCTTCCTTGCTAAAAATGGCAAGATTTTGACCCAAAACCTTAGGAGTCTAAATTGATTTTCTTAATAGGATCTGTTAAATTCTGCATAGTGTATTTGGTCCCACTGATTCCCCAAATGCCTTAGGACACAGGTGGCAAACACAAGGCTGGTAGGATTTGGCCCTCCACCTTGTTTTATCTGGCCCAGCACCTCGTTCTACCCAACAGCAGTGCCAAGCTCCTTGCCCCTAGTTAAGGAGTAGTTACATTTATACAGTCCCAAAATTATATTTGTCCCTTTGAAGCCAACCACTAGGCTGATGTGGCCACTGGTAAAAATGAGTTTGACACCTCTGTCTTGGGATCCGATGGAGCATATGAACCAAGCAGCAGGGCTATTTATACCACAGTCTAGACCTGCTACAGCATCCTTGCCTTCTCTGGAACCCACTGTGAGTCAGAGCAGTATGTAAAGATGGACATACTGTTACAGAATAAAAAAAAAGTCCTGCCAGGAATTGTGCTTCCTTCTTATCAGTCAAAATACTGGGAAGACCCTGTACTTTACATGAATATCCCTCATGTTCCCAGACCACTGTTACCCTAAAATTTTTACTAGTAAAAGTCCTGAATTTTTATAGAACTTACTCTGTCCCCCTAAAATATGCCTCTTATCAAGACTTCTAGTACTCTTGCCATACCTGGTTTATTTAGTCCAACCATCATAATAACATCTATAAGATGGACCAATGTCTACAGGATAGTCCATGCGTGATAATTTGACAACCTTCTCTGCAGCTCTGCCACTCTTTTAATTAAGTCCTAAGTCTGGCACTTAGATTTTTATAAACTTTCAGCTGCAGAATATGACAGTTTTTTTACACAATGACAAAAAGTATTATGACTTTCATATTTTGTCTTTAATTGATGATTAATCACTCTTGACCTTCTACTGAAGTTTTTCAATGCCTCATTTGTACTTACCAAGAGGCATCCAATTGCATAGTCATTATAATTACTATTTCACCTGTGCCTCTCAAATTCCTGACATGGTGCAACTACCAATGCATTCTATTCTACAGGAATCACACTCCAGATGACCACTGGTAAAACGTTAACAAGTGCACTACTATACCATGATATGCTAGGGAGTATCAGTGTTCCACCCACCTCCGGCAGTGGGGTCCTCATTGTCAGGCTGGTGATGTGTGACCCAGTTCTAACATCTCATTTTGGATTCTGTTTCCTTGGAACACTTCCAGTACCAACTTTCTAGGTCACTTTCCCAGAAAACATACTCAGATGCAGACCTGCATATAGGTGTTTAATTGGGGAGGGCAAAGAAGAATTTAGTTGAGGTGAGCATTGAATTTTGATTTGATTGTGACAGAAGCCTCAGCTGATCCCAGGAGGGGTTGGAAGCAGAGATAGCCCTTTGGATATGTCCCAAATTAAGGGGAAGAGCTGGGTCTTTAAACCTCTCTCTTTACCAGTCATTGACTACACATTGCTTATGACAAGAGGTAATAACCTTGAGCAAAACAGCTCCCTTCAGCAGAAGGCCATGCCGGGGAGGGACTTGGCTGTGAGCCATCAGCAAGGAACACTTCCTGATCTGTACCCACCTCTCACAACTCACTTGCTGCCTGTGCTGCTGCAGTCTATTCCAGCCACTCTCACTCCCTTTCATGGTCCTAAAATGTGACAAATTCTTTCATGCTTTGGGACTTAAAGAGCTTGCTGTTCCCTGAGTCACATTCTGAATCACATTCTCCACTTTCTCTAGATTTCCCATGACTGGTTCTACCTCAGTCTTCAAGTGTCAAGGCTCAAAAGTCACCTCCTCAAAGAAGCCTTCTCTGACTACCCCAAAATACACCTCCACTTCAGTTACCTCTACCACAACACCTTGTGTATTTCCGTCATAATACTTATTATCATCTCAAGTTACCTTGTGCCTTTATCTGTATGCCTGCCTATTCTCTAGCTCTTCTGCGCATATGAGAATATAGACTTCTATGGGAGGAGATTAGAACAGGGCCTAGCATTTAGTATTGCTTAACAAACATGAGCATGTGTTAGTTAATCTGTGGATAACTGCACTGATTTATGACATCACACACTCCTGATAACTCATCTAGCTTTTACCATTTCATCTTTGTGGAATATTCCTATTCAGCAACTAAGATAGAGCTTAACCCATTCCTCCTTTCACCCTCCTTCTACTACTTCTAGTCAATTCCAATTCTTTTCTTTTTCTCTTTTCAGCCAGTGTATACCTCCATTCTTCTGTGACAAAAAATGCATGATGTCACCCTTTAATGGTGTCTCATTGGACACTTTGTGTCTTACCTTGATTTCCCCCAGCATCAGATAAGACAAGACTGGTTACAGTTAGTTTATATGGGAGATGATTCCAGAAGCACAAGTGAAGGAGATGGAAGAGTGAATCAGAGAAGGAAGAAGAGCCAGGAAATGGTGTGTTAATCAGTGAGTTACTTCTATGGGAAACCAGAACTCTATTTTTCTGGAAACTTTCTGAAACACTGTGGGACATACCTCAAAAGCAACTCCAGGGAGGACAGGAAATTTTCTGTCAAATTCTATACACTGTAGCCTGAAAGCTACCCCTGAGAGTATTCACCCCCTCACCTTTCAGAGCTTCCCTGCACAACAGAGGAAAAAAAAACAAACCTTTCAAGCAGAAAAAAAGAAAAAGGACACTTTAGGAGAGAAGTTTTCAGCTTGCTGGGAGCTTTGTGTGGGCTGTAGCTGCTGTTAACTCTGATAGAAGAAGACATGGAACCAGCAACCCTGATTCTTGCTACACTGATTTTTCAAGTTTTCAAATGTTTTGTGGAAGGGATTATGTAACATAATGTCTACCTGTCTTCACAGTGCTCAGCAGAGCTCTGGGTACCTGATATCTGTTGTGTTTGTTTTATCTTCGTTTGTTTGTGATTCTTCCCCCAATCCATTCACCCTTATTCTGAAGATGGTATCCTATTTTTCCTCTGGGAAGTTACTTTCCTGCTCTCAGCTCATGAATTTTCAGTAGAATTAAATTCACTGTGGACTCACTGGGCTTGTCTCCAGAGGTAAGCAGCTAAATTAGATCTGACCAATTAGAGTATTTTATTTCTCTGACCATAGTCATCGGTTTATAGATGGGCAAGAGATACAATCACACCTAATGAGACGCAAAGAGACTTCTACTAAGTGCTAAAAAACAGTCTCCTTTTTTCTCCTAGCATTATGAGGAGGTCATCTGAAAGCCACATGTTTGAGATTTACCCTAAATAAAGCCAGCAACTAGGAATTTGACACAAGAAATGAATAGAGAACCAAGTTTTGATGGCATTACTTGACTCTTGGATCAAGTTAGGCACCTGTTGACAAACATTCCCATTTGGCCCAAACTTCTTTGGCTTCAGTTTTACTGTTACATTAATGAAGAGAATGTTGACATATATGCATATTTTTGTAGTCAGGACACTAGCTTCAAGGAATAGCCACAAACTCAATCCACCCCATTTTATGTCATGGACTCCTAGTGACCAAGAAAAAAGTTCAGAAAGATAACATAGTAATAGCTCTGAAAAGTGACTCAGGAGGTTCTCTAGGTTCACATCTGTTTTAAAACTATTCCTATGAATAGCCACTGAGAGAACTACTAAAGGTTGAATTCTAGGAAGAAAAGAATTGAAATTAGAAGAAAGGGATGAGGTACAAGAGTAAAAGAGGACAAAAAAGTTGCTGAACCTGAGGGTAAATCTGAGAACACAAGGCTGTAGAAAATAATGAAATGGCCAAACTGGGGATTCGGAAAGAGAATGGCACCTAATCATGAGACCCAGTGTCATTTGTGATATAATGTTGAAGCCAGAGTTAAAGTTTCTGAAGGCGTTGGTAGTGTTTGAGAGAACAAAACAGGTAAGGACCACACTTAAGCATAGGTATGTCTTTAAGTTAAGAATAACCACTAAAATATTAGAAATAAAATTTATCAGCATCATTTTATATTTGTAAAATATTGGACTCAAGTCAGTGTCCATCTACAGGGAGGAAAGTACAAATAATTCAGTGTACATTCAAGTGATGCAATACTACAGTAGTGAATATAAACACAGATGAGATATTTATATCAAGACAAAATATTTCAAAATGGAATGTTAAAAAAGTTAAAATGCTTGTAGAATATAATATCATTTATATAAATGTGGAAACTCTTTATGAGAATAATATGTACCTCTTATGTATACACATGTACACGCACATGCATTGAAATATAAATACAAGATTTAGGATAAGGCTATATCTTGGGAAGAAGAGGAAAATGAGATTAGAGAAGTGTATGTATATTAGAAAACAGAATATGCTTTCTTTTTGTTTTCATTAAACTATTAAAATCTCAGCCAAGTCTAAAAATACATACAGATAATATTCTCAGATTACAACACAGTATATCTAGTACTTAATTTTTTCAAGGTGTAAAAACTCTTCTACCTAGAAATTAAAATTACTCTGTTTAAAATTCTTACACCAAAAAGAAAATTAAATTTTAAATTACTGGATATCTAGAAGAGTGGTAGTAAAATAATTTATTACATAAATAAATGTGAATATAAATACATAGGTATGATTTTTATATAAATATCTAAAGTGATGGGATATACCTAAAGTAGTGCTCAGAGAAAAATTTATAGTCAGATACTTAAGTGAAAAAAATAAAGAAAATTAGAAAGTTAGAAAAGAATATATTGAAATCAGAATGAAAGAATTAATAAAGTTAAAATAAATTAATAATAGGAAACATTCTAAAAAGTATATAAATTTAAAAGCTGTTTTTTTGCGGTTAACACAGTAAAATAGATGAACCATTAGCTAACCTTCTCCAGAAAAAAAGTGAGAATGCACAAAATAGTCGAAATAAGAAATGTCAAGTAAATTATACAAATGAAAAGAAATCTAAAGACCCATAAGATATTGCTTTGCTCAACTCTAAAATTTGAAACTATAGATGAAGTTGATGCTCTTCTAGAAAATATAAAGAGTCAAAAGTGACCCCAAAAGAGTGAGAAAACCTTGATAGACCAGATAACATGAAAACCATTGAAAAAGAACTCAAAGAACTAATTCTTCTTCTAAAAAAAGTCAAGTTCCTGGGCTTTTCACAGAGGAATTCCATCAAGCCATTAAAAAAAAAAAAAGATACCTGAATATGTATTTACAGTGCTTCAAATCATTGAAAAACAGAAAAATTCTACATTCCACTTACATGTAATAGTGATGTTAAAACCTAATACATAAATCCTAACAAAGTATTACCAATTAAAAGCTGGAACCCCAGTTAAGGAGGCATAACATATGGATAAGTAGTGTTTACTGCAGGAATTCAAGAATGTGTCAAGGACTTCAAGCAAAGAGTGAGACATAGGCAAATACACTTTCCTCCTCATACAACAACAACAACAAAAGGACAAAAACAAATTTAAAAACAAAAAATAACCAGACCTGCTAGAAAATCAAACTTCATTGATGTCTGACAACCAAGCAGTTAAAGAAGAAACATTCTTCCAGATTGATAGTAAGGACAGCATCAGGCGGCTGAGGTGGAGAGGACTCATGGCCAGGTGGTAGCTGCCAGACCCAGTAAAATGGCAGCTGGTGGACCAGGCAGTCCCACATTTAGATAAATGGGAGGAAGAACTGGGGAGCAAGACAGACCACACAATCCAGGATTCCAGCATGGGGAAATAAAGCTTCAAAACCTCTGACTGTAAAAACCTGTGGGGGTTGCCTCAGCAGTAGAAAATCCCAATGAAATTCACAGGAGAGTTCATTGGAGAGACCCACAGGGTTATAGAATGTACACAAAACCACCCACTGGGGAATCAGCACCAGAAGGGATCAATTTGCTTGTGGGTAGTGGGGGAAATGACTGAAAGCCAGCCAAGAGCTGAGCAAGTGGCATTATTCCCTATCAGACCCCTCTATCACATACAGTGCCACAGTGCAGCAACACAGGTTGCCCACCCTGAATAATACCTAAGGCTCTGACCCTAACTACATAACAGGCATGCCTAGACAAAAAGTATGGCCCAAATGAAAGAACAGATCAAAGCTTAAAAATAGAGCTAAGCAATAAAGAGATAGCCCACCCATCAGAGTTCAAAACACTGGTAATCAGGATGCTCACAGAAAAGGTTGAATATGGTCACAAAATAGAGAAAGAAGTGAAGGCTATGCAAAGTGAAATAAAGGAAAACATACAGGTAACCAACAGTGATGGGAAGGAAACTAGGACTCACATCAACAGTTTGAAGCAGAAGGAAGAAATACACATTCAACCAGAACAGAATGAAGAAACAAGAATTCAGAAAAATGAGGAGAGGCTTAGGAACCTCCAGGATGACTTTAAACATTCCAACAACTGAATCATAGGGGTGCCAGAAGGAGAAGAGAAAATGCAAGAAATTGAAAACTTATATGAAAAAAATAAGGAAAGAGAATTTTGCTAATCTGGCTAAGGAAATAGACTTCCAGGAAGTTCAGGAAGCTCAGAGAGTCCCACAGAAGTTGGACCCAAGGAAGCATACACTAGGGCACATCATAATTACATTACACAAGATTAAAGATAAAGAGAATCTTAAAAGCAGCAAGAGAAAAGGAGACAGTTACCTATAAAGGGTTTCCCATAAAACTATAAGCTAATTTCTCAAAAGAAATGTTTCGGGCAAGATGGGGCTGGAAGAAAGTACATAAAGTCATGAAAGGCAAGGCCCTACATACAAGTTTACTCTATCCAGCAAAGCTATCATTTAGAATGGAAAGACAGATAAAGTGCTCCCCAGATAAGGCCAAATTAAAGGAGTATATCATCACCACACCCTTACTATATGAAATGTTAAAGGGACTTATCTAAGAAAAAGAAGAAGATCAAAACTATGAACAGGAAAATGACAACAAACCCATAACAACAACTGAACCTAAAAACAAAACAAACAAACAAAAACTTACCTAAGCAAGCAACTAGAACAGGAACAGAATCATAAAAATGGAGATCACCTGGAGGATTATCAGTGGGGAGGGATCAGATGGGAGAGAATGGGGTAAAAGGTACAGGGCATAAGAATCATAAATGGTAGGTACAATACAGACAGGGGAGGTCAAGAATGGTATAGGAAATGGAGAAGCCAAAGAACTTATATGTATGAACCATGGACATGAAATAAAGTGGGGGAATGCTGGTGGGAGGGGGATACAGGGTGAAGGGGAATAAAGGGGAGAAAAAAATGGCACAACTGTAATAGCGTAGTCAATAAAATATATTTTTAAAAATGTCTCAATATTAGAAGATGTATTATATTTCAACATAATAGATCAAAAGATAAATATGACTATCTCTGATACTGAAAAGCATTTAATAACATTCATTATCTATTTTAATCAACAAGGAAACAGCCTCTAATTACTTACAACTTTTGACTATATCCTTAATATTATTTATCTTATACAAACATGGAAATAAAGGTTTAATGAAGAAATAATAAAAGTATTACAGGACAAAGATGTTAGCAGTTACTACTATTATTTAACATTGTTCTGATGGTCCTAACCATTGAGTGCAGGCAAGAGAAAGAATAAGAGATATTTTATAATTACAGAGGAGGTGGTAAATTATGAATTATATATTACATAATTTGTATTTCTAGAAAAAACAAAGAATAAATTGGAAAATTATTAAAAGCAGAATTTAGTAAGCTTCCTGGATACATTAACATACAAAAACCAATAATCTGACCTACACAAACAACAATCAAATGGAAGTCAACACACAATACGATGTACAGATGATGTGTTATAAAATTATACACCTAAAACCTATATGATTTTATTAACTATTGTCACCCTAATAAATTTCACAAAAAAGAAAAGAAATGGAAGTCAGAAGAAAGAAAAAAACAATAAAAAAACTAGTATAGGTAGAGTATAAAAGAAATACATAGTGTGTAGAAATAAACTTAATAAAATGTACACAATTTATATGAAGAAATATTAAAATGCATGAGAACATAAAAATCATTCTCCATTTTGTGATTGATAGGATCAATAGCATAATTTATTTAAAAATACACCAAAATATTTAAGAATAAATTTTAAACTACTTAAAGCTTATTCTAAAGTTTATGTGAAAAATAATGAGAATGTTCATGAAGAGAACTATCCCAACCAGATATTAGAACATGTTAACAGGTACAATGCAGCCCTCATATACAAGATGATATGAAATAGAAAAAAAAGAGTTACAAAGTAAACCCAAATTTTACTGAGCTTTAGCCTATGATCAATGTGATACTGCATTATTGGTGGAGGAAGATGAATGGTGGGAAACAGCTAAGCAGCTTCCAAGTAAAGATATGTGTTTGTGTTTCTGAATGTGCTAAATAATTTTACTTTTTTAAAGAATTTATTTATTTTTAGAAAGAGGGAAAGGGAGAGATAAAGAGAGTGAGAGGAACATCGATCCATTACATCTCATAAGCGCCCTACTGGGAACCAAATGCACAACACAGGCATGTGCCCTGACCAGGAATCCTACTGGTGACCTTCCACATTGTGGGACTATATCCAACCAACTGACCCACAATGGTCGGGGAATGTGCTAAATAATTTTAGATAGATAAAATATAAATGTAGAAAGAAAGTTCCAAAAGCACTAAACTAAAATGTGATCGGTTTTACATAATGTGGAAGTGGGAAAAAGTCCTCTTAAGCATAAAGAAAGGAAGAAAAGAATGAATGACAAGAGGAAGAAGTTTTAGGGGAAGGAGAGAGAAGTGAAGGGAGGAAGAGGAGAGCTTACATAAAAATCCTAAATTCAGCATCACAAAACATTCTTTAAAAAGTCAAAATGCAAATGATGATTTATGAAAAATGTGCAGCTCATATCACAAGTACAGTTATTTTCCTTAATACATAAAGATGTCCTAAAAAGAAAGTTGATAAGAAAGCAACAAATCATAGAAAAAATGAAAAGGGTCATGAATAAGTTAGCACAAAACCCCTTAATCACATGGAATGATGTTCAACATCATCTATAATGGAAGAAATACAAATTAACCTGCAATGAAATTTCATTTTCTCATTTATCAAATTGGTAAAATCAACAAGTTAATAACAGGTTTGTGGAAGAATTGGAAGAGCAGGTCTATTGGTGGCCATGCAAATGACTATAATTCTCCAGAGGGCACGTTGGCTCTGTCCACTAAAACTAACAAGGCACTTACCTACTGACACAGAAAATGGATGCTAAAAATTCATCTTTAGATATTTTGCAGATGTGCAGTATGACATGTGCAAGAATATTAATTGCAGCATTGCTTGTCATAGTAAAACTACATTAATGTTTATCAGTGGAGGTAGAGTCAATAAACAATGGTTGAGCTGCACAGTGAAAGGCTAGGCCAGCATTGGGAAGAACACATTTGGTCTGCCTATAATGCTGTAATGGGACCTCCCAGATATCACCATCAGTTGACAACAGCAAGATATATGATGGTGCATGCCATTTAAATAAAATACATATATATGTATTAAGTAAAAAAAACATGTATATGTATAATTTATCTGGAAGAATACACAGAAAGCCACTAATAGTGTTTGTCTCTCAGAAAGAAGCTAGGCAGATGTGGGAAATACTTTTACCTTCCTCTACATAACATTTGTATTTTATATATTTTGTTCCATGTCACTTTCTTAGAATGTTTTTAGGTAATTTTTTAATTTTATTTAGTTATTTTTCAAGTACAGTTTTTTGTCTATTTCTCCCATCCCAGCTTCACCTGCCCCATGCTCCCCACCTCCCTCCCATTTCGACCCCTCTTAGTTCTCGTCCCTGTGTCCTTCCTATTTGTTCCTCCAAATCCCTCCCCTTTTTTCCCCTTAAATTCCCTTCCCTCGCCCCTGTGGTCACTGTCCCCTTGTCCTCTATTTCAGTGTCTTTGTTTTTTTCTGCTTCCTTGTTTGTTTTGTTGTTTAGCTTCCTGTTAAAGGTGAGATCATATGGTATTTGTCTTTCAGCTCCTGGCCTATTTCACTCAGCATAATGCTTTCCAGTTCCATCCATGTTGTTGCAAAGGGTAGTAGCTCCTTCTTTCTGTCTGCTGCATAGAATTCCACTGTGTATATGTACCACAATTTTTTGATCCATTCATTTACTGACAGGGCACCTAGGTTGCTTCCAACTCTTGGCTATTGTAAATTGTGCTGCTATGAACATTGGGGTGCATAGGTTCTTTGAAACTGATGTTTTAGGATTCTTAGGATATAATCCTAGTAGTGGAATTGCTGGGTCAAAAGGCAGGTCGATTTTTATTTTTCTGAGAAAATTCCATACTGTTTTCCATACTGGTTGTACCAGTCTGCACTCCCACCAACAGTGAACTAAGGACCCCTTTTCCCCACAACCTCTCCAACATTTGTTGTTTGTTGCTTTGTTTATGATAGCCATCCTGACTGGTGTAAAGTGGTATCTCATTGTGGTTTTAATTTGCATCTCTCTGATAGCTAGCGATATTGAGTATCTCTTCATGTCTCTCTGGGTGTTCTGTATGTCCTCTTTGGAGAAGTGTCTGTTCAAGTCCTTTTCCCATTTTTTAATTGGGTTGGTTGTCTTCTTAGAGTGGAATTGTGTAAGTTCTTTGTATATTTTGGAGATTAAAACTAACTAAAAAGGTAAAAAAACCTGTATGCAGAAAACTACACAGCCCTGAAGAAAGAAATCAAGGAAGACACAAACAAATGGAAACATATACCTTGTTCATGGATTGGAAGAATTAACATGATCAAAATGTCCATACTACCCAAAGCAATATACAGATTCAATGCAATACCTATTAAAGTACCAATGGCATATTTCACAGATATAGAACAAACACTTCAAAAATTTATATGGAACCATAAATGACCCCAAATAGCAGCTGCACTTCTGAAAAAGAAGAACAAAGTAAGAGGGATCACAATACCTGATACCAAACTGTATTACAAGGACACTGTAATCAAAACAGCCTGGTACTGGCATAAAAACAGGCACATAGACCAATGGATCAGAATAGAGAGCCCAGAAAAAACCCAACTCTCTACAGTCAATTAATATTCGACAAAGGGGGCAATAACATAAAATGGAGTAAAGATAGCCTCTTCAACAAATGGTGCTGGGAGAACTGAAAAGCTACGTGCAAGAAAATGAAACTTGAGCACAGACTTACACCATACACCAAAATAAATTCAAGATGGATAAAAGACTTAAATATAACCCGTGACACCATTAAAGTCCTAGAGGAGAACATCGGGAAGAAAATCTCAGATATTTCATGCAGCAACATTTTTACCGATATGTCCCCTAGAGCAAGGAATATAAAGGAAAGAATAAACAAATGGGATCTCATCAAAATAAAAAGCTTCTGTGTGGCTAAAGAAAACAGTATTAAATTAAAAAGACA
This sequence comes from Artibeus jamaicensis, assembly GCF_021234435.1. Lineage (NCBI taxonomy): Eukaryota > Metazoa > Chordata > Mammalia > Chiroptera > Phyllostomidae > Artibeus > Artibeus jamaicensis. The sequence continues at coordinate 175,047 of NW_026521755.1, forward strand.
ACCAACTGTATGGGAAAACATATTTGCCAATGGTACCTCAGACAAAGGTTTAATCTCCAAAATATACAAAGAATATTTTAAATTAAAAATAAAGTAAACAAAAAGCAAATTAAATTAAAACTGTTTAACTATGTGGTTTTTTTTCTAAGTAGGAATGTGGCTGCTGGGGTCAAGAAGAGGGTAGAGTGCAAGAATAAATTAATACTGCTCTTCTCTGGACTAGACAAATGTTTTATAAAGACAACACATCTCAAGCTGAGAAGACCCTTTTGTTTACTTGATTCTGAATTGAAAATGATGCCTTCAATTATCACTGTAACTGTAAACACCATCAGCTGCTCTAAAAATATTTTCTGAGTAAATGCCACTTGTACCTTCTGGCACATACTCAAAACATTTTTTAAAGCAGCTGGGAATCTTGTTAGCAAGGCTCTGGATTAGGAAGCAATAGAATAAAACAGCAATGCAAATAGAAGCTCAAATTCTGGAAATAGCACAAAGCAGAGAATTCAGCTAACAAGAGAGGCTGTAATAAATTCTTCTCCTGTAACCAACAAATTCTTACTGAACATCGAAACTGATGAGACGTGTGCCAAAGATTTCAGGGTATTCAATGATGTATATGAGAGTTGCCTTCAAGGAATTTAGGGTAAAACCAAAACAGAAATAACTAAAATTACAACATAGAGAGCTAAAGAAAATTACATCGCAATTTAGAATATTATAAAGAGAAAACTTTGCAGAACAAGGAAGAAAAGTTGAGGCAAATAAGAAGGTATACCAATTAAATTAATTCCTGGATCCAAGGTGCCATGATGATTTGTGCCCAGGGCATCAGGAAAGTGATTGTGCTATTTAAAAATATGAGAAGTCAGTCCAGGCTTATCCAGAATGTGCACAGAAGAGAAACAGGGGAGCTGCTGACATTCTCATCCTCCCTTTTCAAATATAATACGTATATCTTTATGCCATAAGTTACTTTTCACCTTAAAAACCAGCAGCCCAGCCCTGTCTGGTGTGGTTCAGTGGATTGAGCACTGGCCTTCGAACCAAACGTCACTGGTTCGATTCTCAGTCAGGGCACATGCCTAGGTTGCTAGTCAGGTCTCCAGCAGGGGGTGTATAAGAGGCAAGCATACACTGATGTTTCTCTTCCTCTCTTTCTCCCTCCCTTCCCCCTCTCTAAAATAAAAATAAAAAGTAAAAAATAAATAGAAAATTTAAAAAACACCACAGCCCAAATGCCCATATCATTGTACCCAGGAACCATTTTAAGAATAACCTTGTCATAAAAACCTTTTTTCTACTCTTGGACCCAAACTGATTTCCTTTTCTTTTGTCTACTTGTGGTCATGCATGAGCATTCAGACAGGTTCGACTTTCAGTATTAGCATTTATGTTGAGTTATACAATGTTGATTTGAATTGAATACTCAATAGACTCTTAAAATCAACTAGCAAATCACTAAAAAGTATTAAATTTTACTTTTTTTTGAAATTTTCAAGACTAAAAACAACCATCCAACCATCACTTACTGAGGACTTCATGAAAAGTGAAACTCTGAAGTGGCTGAGAAGGGTATGAGATATGAGACCTTTTATGTTTTCCAAATCTCTCTTGATGAATTCTTTAGTCTATAGCTCTTGCACATTTCAGAGGGCTATTTTGATCCTGAAGACAAAACACCTATTTGTATGACCATGAGTACCTTAAATACATGGCACTTTGCTAACTGCTTTTTAGGTATTAGGTCATTTTATTCTCAACATGACCTTGAAAAGTTAGGTGCTACTGATAGTTCCACTTAATCTATGAGTAAACTGAAGCATGGAGAGTTTATCTCCTAGTATAAACCATTGTCCTTTATTTTAGCTACTTAGTTAGTTTCTCTGCCCTCTGCCTAAGTTTAGGAAAGTCTCTGCTGTATGAATTCAAACGGGGGATTAACCCAACCACTTCTCACTAAAGATTGAGGAATAAGTGATAGTGATATTGGTTTCATGTAAAGAACTTGTCATGGTTACGTAGCTATCCTAAAAAGAAAAAAATAAAATTTTATTGCATGACGAACTAACCATAAGTACTTTCTTGTAGGTTTACTTTAAGGTGTCCTGTGGGCATGAAACTCTATTCTTAGGATTGAATTTCATATGGACATTCTCATTTTCTGTTTTATGATGATTTTCATTCAGTGTTTGCTTGCTATCATTCTTGATTATATAGTTTTTTCACATTTGTGATGTCACCAAAAGTAAGATAGCACAATCTAATAGTGAATCCAAAAAGTCCCTTAAATTAGTTGTTTGTGGGGTGTCCAGCAGATGTCGCTGTATTTTCCTTGATTTTTTTAAATTTAAAATATAGTTGACATACAATATTATAATAGTTTCAGGTGTAGAACACAGTGATTCAACATTTATGTACCTTTTGCTGTGATTACCACAATAAGTCTAGTAACCATATCTGTCACTATGCAAAGTTATTACAGTACTAGTTTTCTCCATGTTGCACATTATATCCTCATGACTTACAGTATTTATAAGAAAACTAAGAGTTTATACTTATTCTCCTTTACCTTTTTTACACATGCCCAACCCACCTTTTTTCTTGCAATCATAAGTTTGTTCTTTCGACTTTTAAAAATATCCCTCAGAACCTCTGTTAATTGGATCTAAGAACTGTGGATCCCTGGGAAGAACATCCAGACAGAGGCAGCAATCAGTGCAAATGCCCTGAGGAAGCCAGTGTGGCTGGAAGAGGAGTAAGTGAGAATGGATTAGTAAGGACACATTCATGTAGCGGTTTGGGTTTTCACTCCAAGTGGAAGAATTTCAAGATAAGGAATAAATAATCTTATTTTATTTTTATCATTACTATTACTACTATTACTAAGTATTTATTTTCATTGTTTTTATTAAAATATAAGGTATAACATACATAATGTAAAGTTTACTGTTTTGGGGAGAAGAAGAGTTTTCACAAATATATATTGTCAGTGTAACCACCATCGTAAAACAGTTTCATCACTTCCAAAAATTCCCTCATGTCTCTTTGTAGTAAACTTTCTTCCCCTGTTTCTAGTCTCTAGCAGTCACTGGTCTGTTTTTTGTTTTTACAGTTTTGCCTTTCCCAGAATATAAGATAAATGTAATCATATAACTTTTAGCCTTGTTAGTCTTACTTCCTTCACTTTTGCATTTGAGATTCCCTCATGCCATTCCACATATAAATAGTGTATTTCACTTATATAGATTTATATATTTATATATAAATATATATATATATACATATGTATATATCTCCATTGTAGGTATGTACTGCAATTTGTTTTTTTACTCCCCAATTAAAGGATATTGGGTTATATTCAGTTATTTCAATTACTAATAAAGCTGCTATAAAATTTGTATAACTCAAAATGGATCATAGACCTAAATGTAAAATGAAAAACTATCAAACTTTTAGAAAAATTTTTGCAATCTTGAGTTATACAAAGATTTCTTAAACATAATACAAGAAGATATATATATATAATATTTATACACATATTTATAGGTTGAACTTCATCAAAATTTAAAACTTCTACTCTGTGAAAGATACTCTTAATAGTGCCTTAGAAGATGAAAAACAAACCACAGATTGGGAGAAAATATTTGTAAATCACATGTCTGATAAAGGATTTATATCTTGAGTATATTAATAATTCTCAAAAGTAAAAACTAATTGAAAAATCCAATTTTAAAATGGGGAAATATTTAAATAGTTACTTGATCAAAGAAGTACACAATGGCAAATAAGCATATGGAAAGACACTCGACATATTAGTTATTAGAGAAATACAACTTCAAACCACAATAGGATATCACCATGCAATTATCTGAATGAAAAAAAAAAACAAAATAAGAAAAAAATTAAAAATAATTCTAGAGAGAAAATGTTGGCAATTAGAACTCACAAACATTGCTAGTGGAAATGAGAAACAGTTCGGACTTTTTTTTATTATTATGATTTTTACTATAACTAACTTTTACTGGGCTCTTACTATGTGTCAGTACTGTGCTAAGTCCTTACATATTATCTTTTTCTTTTCTTTCTTCTTCCTTTCAGCAGTTTTTTATGATATTAAATACATACCATACAACTCCAAAATCTCTTTCCTAGCTATTTAGTCAAGTTAAATGGAAATTATGTTCACACAAAACCCTGACGTACATTTTAACATGATCACTATGACTTCTTTCCTAAGAGTAGAGTATGATGGAGGTAGGTGAGGTCAAGGAAGACAGCATAGGGGGACAGTGTGGTAATTCACATGAGAGATGATGGTGCCTCAGATGAGAGTGGGAGAAGTAAAGGAGAAAAGTAAAGGTAAGATTTGGGATATATATTAAATATGGAACCAAGAGAATTTGCTAATAGAATGAAGAGATGTGAGGGGGAAAAAGAATGAGGAAGTGGAAGGATGCAGTGACCCTTAACAGAAATGAAGATGGCCAAGTGTAAGCTGGCAGAGAGGAAGAACAGAAGTTCAGTTTTGGACATGTTCTGTTGAGTTTTTCCTTGGACATCCCAATAGAGATATTAAGTAGGCAATTGGAGATGCATGTGGGGTTCAAGGAAGAGCTGGAATGGAGATACAAATTTGGGAGCTAGCATCATAGAGATAATATTGAAATCCATGAGACCAAGTGAGAGTGTGCAGGGAGTGAGGGCAAATGGTGATGAGAAAAGGACCAAGAACTGTACCTGGAGCTCTCCATCACTAAGAGGCCTCTCTGTCATTGCTCATGGAACCCATGTCCAGGATGACTATGGTATTATCTGGTGCAGTGGTAGCGATCAGTGACCAGAACTGATGATTGCAGCCCTGCAACAAATATCCTGGAGCAGAACATAGACTGTAGTCTGGCTACCTAGTTTCCCTGCTCTCACCTGTTTTTCTCTCACTGGTTTCCCAGATGTCCCATCTCTTATCCCTCTAGTTGATTTCTTCTATGCCTAATTAAGCCAGACTCTTAGTTTCTACTTATAAACAAAGGTGAGTAATTAATCCAAGTTTATATGGTTAGTAAGCGGTGAAGTTAGAATGGAACAAATTGTGTTCATCATCAAGGGAAAGACTTGCTTTGGACCAGTAGATGTATACTGATCATGTCACACATAGATTGCCTTGATTGTAAAGGCTAAATTTTACCCTAAAATTTCCCAAATAAATGTTTACTGTTGCAACACTATTCGTGTGACAAGCTGATGTCACTCTTTTTAAACTTCAGCATAAATGCACTAATTTTGTTTTTGAGACATGATAAAAAGAATTGAAATATGATATGTTTAAAGTTTTATGTATACCTGTATGTCTCAAATGATTTTATACACAGGGCTACTATCTCTAAAGTAGCATGGGACTTAAATTCACATAAAGCATATACTTGTTTGCTTTTTACATTTACAGTAATTTAATAGGATTTTATCTCAGCCTTCTTTTTATTATTTTGGTGACCTAGTTATCTACCCTATTTACAAGTTGTCAAAATAATAAAGAAGAAAAAGAAAAATCTTAGCTGATTGTTGAAATAATTGAAATGTGGCTTGAAAAGTAAGTTATATTTCTTCATTTACACATGATGCATCTTTGGTTCTTATGAAATGTCCTATTAGAAAATCTCAAAAGAGAAAAAAAGTCCCTGTTTCTCTATTATTCATTTTGGCCATTAAAAATGCTATTAAAAATAAATAAAATTTCATACATACTATGACATTTCCTTTGCACACCTTTCTTCCAAATCTACATGCAAGAACTAGGGATATCTCATCATCTTGTTTTAGAATCAAAAACAGCAGAAATAGTTCATCCATAGCATACAATGGCTCTAAATGATACAACAACTTCATCTTCTTAGGTTGGATAGAATATTCTTTGAGACAGGTATGTTTTGCTGATTCTCTATGCTTTGCATTATGGTTGCTTTCTCCTGCTTCCAAAGAGGAAGGCATTTATGTTCAGTTCCAATGTTAGAAATCCTAGGGTAATAAGTGCATCTTTGGGTTTGCTGAAGGAAGGAAGGAAGGAAGGAAGGAAGGAAGGAAGGAAGGAAGGAAGGAAGGAAGGAAGGGGAGAAAGAAAGAAAAAGAAAGAAATTAAGAGAAAGAGAAAGAAAGAAAAAGAGGGAGTAAGAAGGAAAGAAAGAAAAGATCAAAGCTGGGAAGAGATAATGTGATGGAAAGAGGGAAGTGTTTTCAGGAACAACTATAAAGAACACATGGACAAAACCAAGGGGGGTTGGGATCAGGGGAGGGAGGTGGGGATGGCTGGGGCCGGGCGGGGGGAGTGGAGGAAGGAAAATTCAGACAATTATACTTGAATAGCAATAAAATTTAAAAATAAAGAAAATACCTTTAAAAATCTGGTAACCATGTCCTTATTTTGTGGATAAAATATTACTCTGGGAAACTGATTTTGTTATACATTAGTTCTCTTTACCCATGTGGTACATTCCAAGATTACCTGTTGATGCCTGAAACCATAGATAACATTCAACTTTATATATAGTATGCATGCATATCTATGATAAAGTTTAATTTATAAATTAGGCACAGTAACAATTTTTCAATAATAACTAATAATAAAATAGGATAATTATAATCACATACTATAATAAAAGTCATGTGAATGTGGCTTCTCTCTCTCTCTCAAAATATCTTATTGTACTGTATTCACCTTTCTTGTGATGATATGAGATGCTACGATGCCTACATGATGAGATGAAGTGGGGTGAATGATAGGCATTTTGACAGAGCATTAGGCTTATATTGACCTTCTGATGATATGAGTTACTTGAACACAAACGCCATGACACCATGACCATTAATCTGATAACCAAAGCAGCTACTAAATGGGAAATGGCTGAGTAGCATGTACAGTGTGGCTAGGCCAGACAAAGAGATGATTCACATCCCAGGTGAGACAGCACAAAATTTTATCCTGCTACTTAAAATGGCATGCAATTCCAAACCTATAAATTGTTTATGTCTGGGATTTTCCTTTTAATATTTTCAGACCACAGTTGACCACAGGTAACTGAAACCACAGAAAAAGAAACTGAGAATAAGGGAGGACTACTGTAGGTAGAAGTCTATCTACAGGGGCAAAGATAGTCAATTAATTCAGGGGGTGTGCTTTCTTGGACTTTCAATAAAGATTAAAATATGGTTTAATTGATATTATAGACTTAAATGTGTATTTCTAACCCAATTTTAAAAATAAGATTCCACTGGGTCACTCACTGGGTAGCTCACTGGGTCGCTCACTGGGTTCGCCCATTGCAACCCCATGCCTGGGATCCATGCGCCTAAGTCCCTCTGACCAAGTTTTCTTATGCAACCCCACTCCACCAGCTGCTGGTTTCGCCCCTCTTACCAGTCAGGCTGAAGAATCCATTGTTATCAGACTTCCGAAAAGTTCAATTTTCTGCGTTCTGGCTGTGTTTTCTGTTGCTAATATTTTGTTGTCTCTAAACATGGTTGTGTGAGAAAGCACAGTGTCTCCACCTATTCCTCGTCCCACCGAGCGACCTGCGAACTCAGCAAGCAACCTGCGGACCCAGTGAGGGCGCAGGGCTGCGGGTTGAATGTGGTCTCGCATTCATGCGCAGATAAACCGGCGAGGGAGTGGGGAGGGAGTGGGCAGTGAGATGGGACCGAGCTGGCCCCAGCTGTAGGAGGCAGCAGAGGGGGGCACCATTTCCCCGCTCTGACCCTGCCCCCACATACAGTGTCGCAAACCTGCGACCTGGGTGGCCCCGCCCCAGTAAACACCAAGGCACCTCTCCTTGTACTTAACAGGCATGAACAGATCAAAACATGGCTCAAGAAATAACTCAGAGCCTCAGCCAATAAATCTAAGCAATGAAGAAATAGCTAAACTTTCACATGCACAGTTCAAAACACTGGTGATCAGGATTCTCACAGAACTGGTTGATTTTAGTCACAAATTAGAGGAACATATGAAGGCTAAACTAATTGAAATGAGTGGAAATGCACAGGAAACCAATAGTAATGGAAAGGAAACTGCAACTCAAATCAAGGGAGTGAACCAGAAAGAAGAAAAAAGTGACCAAACAGGAAAATGTGAAGAAACAAGAATTCAAAAAAATGAATAGAGACTTAGGAACCTCCAGGACATCTTTAAACACTCCAACATCCAAATTATAGGGGTACCAGAAGGGGGGAAGGAACAGCCACCAGTGGAAAACTTATTTGAACAAATAATAAAGGAGAATTTCCCCAATCTGGCAAAGGAAATACACTTCCAGGAAATCCAGGAAGCTCAGAGAGTCCCAAAGAAGGTGGTCCCAAGAAGGAACACACCAAGGCACATCATCATTACATTAGCCAAGATTAAAATGAAGGAGAGAATCCTAGAAGCAGCAAGAGCTAAGGGGACAGTCACCTACAAAGGAGTTCCCATCAGACTGTCAGCTGATTTCTCAAAAGAGACCTTACAGGCAAGAAGGGGCTGGAAAGAGGTATTCCAAGTCATGAAATCCAAAGACCTACAACCAAGATTGCTCTATCCAGCAAAACTTTCATTTAGAATAGAAGGGCAGATAAAGTGCTTCTCAGATAAGATCAAATTCAAGGAGTTCGTCATCACCAAGCCCTTATTATATAAAATGTTATAGGGACTTACCTAAGAAAAAGAAGATAAAAAAGATGAACAGTGAAAGGACAGCAAGCTCACAGTTATTAACAACCACACCTAAAACAAAAGCAAACTAAAAAGACAGCTAGACCAGGAACAGAACCATAGAAATGAAGATCTCATGGAGAGTTAGCAACAGGGGAGTGGGAGGAGAAGGGGGAGAAGGTACAGAAAATAAGTAGCATAGATGGTAGGTAGAAAATAGATGGGGGAGCAAGAATAGTATGGGAAATATAGAATCTAAAGACCTTGAGACACATGGTCATAAACTAAAGGGGGGAATGGTGGGGGTGGGGGTGCAGGGTGGAGGGGAATGAAGGGGGGAATAGAACAACTGTAATGGCATAATCAATAAAATTTTTAAAAATTGTAAAAAAATTAAAAATAATAGGATTCCATTATTTCCTTAGCTGGGAATGAAACAATTGGCACAGAGTCAGCTTTCCTTTTTTAGTCAAAGTTCAACAGGATGGAGTATTGAAAGAGACTTAAAGGTCACAAAATTCTCTTTGTGCAATGCTAACACACTTAAAAATAGGAATCTTTGTAAGTTTCTTTTACAAACACACTAACTCTCTCTTTAAATGTATAAAACCCTTTAATGTCAGTTAAACACTTTATTGAGGATGGAGCTTGGAAGCCCATCCTCAGTCCTATTTAAGATTCAGAGATGGCTAAGATGGAGAGGCCCTGTTCTCAAGAGTCTATAGCTTATAGAGGATGCTGACAAGTAAGCAAGTATGTTTATAAGTCAGAATGAAATAAATAGTATATTAAAAATTATGTAAATCATTTCAAAGGAAGAAGCAAGTTGATCTCATAAGAGTATTATAGAAGATGTTAAGAGAATGACAGCCTTTATCCTAAGTCTTTTTTAAAATTGAATTTATTGGGGTGACACTGGTTCACTAAATCATACAGGTTTCAAGTGTATAGCTCAATAAAACATCATCTGCACACTGAATTGTGTGCCCAAAGTCTCTTTCCATCCCCATTTCCTACCTCTTTGCTCACCTCCATCTATCCCTCGCTCCTCTTTGCCTCCAGCTATCAAAAATTAGAGCACTGTGTATCTATTTATATATTTATTCATTCATTCAAATATTTGCTCATTTAACAAATAATTATTCAGTGTCTACCACGGACCAGACACTATTATATTAACTGGGAGGTGCAGTGATAATAAAGATAAAGCATTGCCTGTGATTTCAGACAGTGACCAAAGCTCTCTAGAAAGTAAATCAGGGCAAAGAGTGAATTATGGGGCCTCCGATGGGATCTCAGAAAAAGTAGTAATTGGAAAGAAACAGGTTGTGAAAATTTCTACATGTCAGTAAGGAGGTTGGGTTTTATTCTAAATAAAATAGGAAATATCAAAGGGTTTTAAGAAGCATTGGATGACATAAATAGATTTGTTCAAATGAAAAAAAAATCACTCAAGCTACTGTGAAGAATTGACTATATGGAGGCAAGAAAGGAAACAAGAGGATCAGATAGGAAGGTGTCAGTATTGTCCAGGCTGGAGATATTGAAGTTGGTACAAGACTGATAAAGGTAGGAGAGATGAGAGTGGGATATATGTTTTGCAGAGAGAGCAGACAATCAGAACTTGCTCAGAAGTTTAAGAGAATACAAAGGTAGATCATGTGTTGTTGAGCTGAGCAAATGGAAGGTGTCTTTGACTAGAATAGGGGAGTTGGAAGAAAAGTAGGTAAAGAATGGCCTCAATCAAGAGCTGGCAATGCCCCTTACATATCCAAGTGTCCACTCTGATAATTCTACAACAAATACTATTTTGTGCCAGTTACTTTTATCTAAAACTTCAAGAACTGGAAAATGGAAAGCAGGTATTTTAGGCAATACACCTAAAGAATGGGACAGATAAGACTTGAAAACTGTAAATAAGATAACATGACAGATTAACAGAATTTACAGAAAGATGTAGAGATTGGTGGAAGCTAAGAGGATTGGTCAGAACTAAATGTTGGAAGACTTTTATCACTGCTCTCTATTGTGAAGACAGTAGAGAACTATCAGATGTTTCGAGATTAGAAGAGTGGCATCCAAGCCACATCAGTTGTAAATAGTAACTGTGATGAAAATGCAAACAGATGGATTGGAGAAGAGATCTACTTGAACCAGAAAGTTTTGCAGTGCCTCCAGGAATGTGTAATTAAGGGTGCAGAGATAAGCAGAGGTCTTATGGATGGAAAGGAAAGGAAAATTAAAAGAAGATTTGGGAGATTTCACTCCTCAGTATATATTCAACAGAAATACTTATGTATTCACCAAAAGATACATTCAAAAGAGTCAAAGGCAGAAATCCACCAAAATTCCAGTCAACATTTGAAAAATAGAATTGAAAAAGTAGATGGCCATATGTTAAACAATGGCATGGTACATACCAACACAATGAATAAGCTGCTACATGTACCAATAAATTAAACAAACAAACATAATGTTGAATAGAAAAAGTTAGACCTGGAAGAGTACATGCTATATGATTCCACCTGGATAAAATTCAAAAGTAGGCCAAACCAAACTATGAGCTTAGAAGTCAGGAAAGTCATGGCCCTTGGGAGAGGGACAGCAGCTAGGAGAGGGGGCGTGGTGTTTTCTAGGGTGACTGTTATGTTTTGTTTTTTGATTTGGGAACTAGTTAAACAGGCATGTTCATTAACACTGCCTGTATTCAGCACAGTGTTTCAGATATAATAAATAGCCTCAGTGATAAATGAGTTTAGCATAATGATTTTCCATATCTTAGTAATATTTATGCTTCATCTCCTTTTTATCATTGGCAAACATTAAATACCTAGGTCTTCCACCTGACCCTTGACTGGGTTGAGAAAACACTAGTGGCCAGCAAAAACTCTTAGGCAGAGTTCAGATAATTGCAGTAAGAGGCCATTAGAGTGCACAGAAAGGTGTTTATACAGAGCTAAACAATAGCACATATAACAAGGAACTTAAGTTTGAAGTGTCCCTAGCATTTATAAGCCAGGTGTAAGTCTATATAATCAAATAAAAATAGCCATACATTCCAAGCCATTTCTCTTATTAAGTGTGGGGTTGACTTTTCCCACAAGTCCCACTCCCGCCGTCCACCAGGGATGAAAGTAAACAAGTGTGATCTGCTTGGGGTGGGGGGAGAGGTAGCTGATGCCTCGGAAGGGAAGGGCCTTGAGCCCCTTCCTCCAGGGGCTTTTATTGGGTTGCAATACACAGGAATACAGGTGGCAAGGATCAAACAGTAAACAGAACATTTCAAAGAAATCTGAGGGCTTAGTGTGAGTCAGTGTCTGTCAGGAAGGGAGTTTTGCAGAAACTTTTAGGGTTTCCTGCTTAGACCATTAACATATGAATGAAAGCACACTTAGCAGAGCAGGTTTTACAAGATTTTGAGGAATTCTTTGTGATGCCAGATACTCCGCAAGCCAGGATCCACTCTGGCAAGGCAAGGATCTGCACCCATGCCCATCAGTTTTTCAGGCTTAAGTGGATTAGAGCCAGGAAGTGCTTCTCCCAGAGGACATGGGGACTCGGGCTATGTTACACAGCTGGGGGACATGGGTCTATTGCTCACTCTTTGTTGCAACCACCCCCCAAGTCCTTCCATGATGGCCTCCCAAGTGATCATGTCTGTCTTAGGTTGCCCCTCCTCTGAGGGGACATACCCGTCAACAACATAGACCATGCTTTGGGGGCAGGGAAAGGAAACTGGGGCAATTTGCTACCAAAGACAGGCTTTGTCTCCTTTGGCTCACATTCCGGAGGTCACTCACTCATCCTTAGCCATGGGAGGTAGTTACAATTCCTAAAACCAAGCAGAGCAGTCCACAACAATTAAAAGGTCAAGTCTCTTTGAACCTGGGCTGGTCTTATTAAGTTGATTAACCAATAATAGAATGTAGTTAAACTGATATTCTTGGACTTATGAGCTAGGCCGCCATATATAAATGCTTTCAGCTAGCACTTATGCTATTGGAGTCCTCACTCCAGAAGTTCCAAACCACCCTGGAAGAAATCTGACTTCCCTGAGACCATTTGAGGATATTCTATATGTAGGCATTTTAGTGTTTCAATTCAGAGTCTCAGTGGAGCTCAGCCTTCCACCCACCCTAGCCAAGAAGCCAAATGCATGAGTGAAGCATCTTGGACCCTCCAGACAAACCATTCTGCTAGATGAATACAAGCAAGTACTTCAGTCAATGCCACATGAAACAGAAGACAAACCTTTCCAGAAGTACTGACCTAAGAAATTATAAGATATGACAGTTAATTGTTTTAAGCCATTAATAATTGGAATATTACTTTCCTGCAAACAAATCATTAAAAGCATCTAAACCACAAATCTGTTGGAAAGAGGGTATCTAGCAAGTGGGACTACATAGCACTATTGCATTCATTTAGAATTAATCAACTGCAGAAAACTCCTTTTATAACCTCACTTTTATTCTTTATTATTTGGGAATAAGGAGACTTGCTTTTGAAAACAGTGAATGTTAGCCCCAACTGTGTCATCAAAATCCCACATGGGAGGGTAATATATAACACTCTTTTTCTGTTCTTAAACTTTGGTTTGGATTTTTATTTAATAGACTGGCCTCTATGAAGTCAATTTTATATTTTATTTCTGTGACTCATTTAATAAAAAAAACTAAGAAGAAGTACATAGAAATATTTTGCCTGTCTCAAAATCATGCATTTACACATTGCTCATTTATCTATTACCCATGATTCATTTAACTTCACATACAAATATAATAAAACTTTCTCTTGGTCAGTATTTAGTATGCTTAAATATAAGGGGAAAGGTTCTTCAGTCTTTAATTCACTCACAAGAGTTAAAAGGTTTTTCCTTTTCACTTTTTAAAAAATATATTTTATTGATTATGCCATTACAGTTCTATTCCCCCCTTCATTCCCCTCCACCTTACCTCTCCGTACCCATTTCCCCCCTTTAGTTTATGACCATGTGTCTCAAGTTCTTTAGATTCTGTATTTCCCATACTATTCTTGCCCTCCCCCTATCTATTTTCTACCTACCATCTATGTTACTTATTTTCTGTACCTTCTCCCTCCTTCTCCTTCTCCCACTCCCCTGTTGCTAACCCTCCATGAGATCTTCATTTCTATGGTTCTGTTCCTGGTCTAGCTGTCTTTTTAGTTTGCTTTTGTTTTAGGTGTGGTTGTTGATAACTGAGTTTGCTGTCCTTTCACTGTTCATCTTTTTTATCTTCTTTTTCTTAGGTAAGTCTCTTTAACATTTCATATAATAAGGGCTTGGTGATGATGAACTCCTTGAATTTTCTTTTCACTTTTGAAGATTTTAGGTGATTTTAAAGTTGTAGACAAAAGCATATTCTTGGTAGTTAAGAAAGTTTTGAGTTAATATTCTACTCCTCTTGCTGATGTTGTTGCCCCATTGATAGTATTTATTGTACTACATTGTAAACTTTGGCCTGTTTCCACATACATCACACTCCTCTAACATTCCATCAGTTCGTTGTTGTATTAATTATTCTTCCACCAGTGAATATTACAGAGGAAGTGGTCTTTGCTTGTGAACAAATTCAAGAATCTATCAATAACCAATTTTTCCTTAAAGCAGTGATTGGTGGAAATGCATGGCTCATGGTATAGTCAACATGTCTCCTAGTACAGTGACACCTCAAAAATATCAAACTTCAGGTTCATTAAATACTGACGCAGGTTTTTAATTCAATTCCATGTTCCTTTATTAATGTTTGCTCTGCACTAGACTTACATGGTCACATGGAAATGATATAGCCAGAATGCTGTTGTTCTTCATGGCCCACTCCTCTTACCTAGTTATATTTTCCCCTAAGTTACCCCATTCAATCCAATGACTTAAAATAATACTCACATGCTGAAAAAATATGTATGTATTAATATTTCTAGCACAGACCTCTTTTCTAATTTCTTTTTTTTGCTGTCTGTCAAGTATTTTATTTTATTTTTTTAATTGTCTTCTTAGTGTCTCTTTCCTTCAAGTATTTTTTTAAATTTTTTTATTGATTATGCTGTTACAGTTGTTCTATTCCCCCCTTCATTCCCCTCCACCCTACCCCCCCAACCCCACCATTACCCCCCCTTTAGTTTATGACCATGTGTCTCATTTCCTTTAGATTCTATATTTCCCATGCTATTCTTGCCCCCCCATCTATTTTCTATCTACTGTCTATGCTGCTTATTTTCTGTACCTTCTCCCCCCCTTCTCCTCCTCCCACTCCCCTGTTGCTAACCCTCCTTAAGATCTTCATTTCTATGTTTCCACTCCTGATCTAGCTGTCCTTTTAGTTTGCTTTTGTTTCAGGTGTGGTTGTTAATAACTGTGAGTTTGTTGTCCTTTCACTGTTCATGTTTCTTTAACTTCTTTTTCTTAGATAAGTCCCTTTAACATTTCATATAGTAAGGGCTTGGTGATGATGAACTCCTTGAATTTGATCTTATCTGAGAAGCACCTTATCTGTCCTTCCATTCTAAATGAAAGTTTTGCTGGATAGAGCAATCTTGGTTGTAGATCTTTGGATTTCATGACTTGGAATACCTCTTTCCAGCCCCTTCTTGCCTGTAAGGTCTCTTTTGAGAAATCCGCTGACAATCTGATGGGAACTCCTTTGTAGGTGACTGTCCCCTTAGCTCTTGCTGCTTCTAGGATTCTCTCCTTCATTTTAATTTTGGTAATTATGATGTGCCTTGGTGTGTTTCTTCTTGGGTCCAACTTCTTTGGGACTCTCTGAGCTTCCTGGATTTCTTGGAAGTGTATTTCCTTTGCCAGATTGGGGAAATTCTCCTTTATTATTTGTTCAAATAAGTTTTCCACTGGTGGCTGTGCCTTTCCCCCTTCTGGTACCCCTATAATTCGGATGTTGGAGCATTTAAAGATGTCCTGGAGGTTCCTAAGACTCTCCTCATTTCTTTGAATTCTTGCTTCTTGACTCTTTTCTGTTTGGCCATTATTTGCTTTCTTCTGGTCCACTCCATTGATTTGAGTCCCAGTTTCCTTTACATTGCTATTGTTGTCCTGTGCAATTCCATTCATTTCAATTAGTTTTGCCTTCATATATTTGTCTAATTTGTCGGTATAATCAACCAGTTCTGTGAGGATCCTGATGACCAGTGTTTTAAACTGTGCGTCTGAGAGTTTTGCTATTTCTTCATCGCTTAGATCTATAGGCTCTGAGGCTTTGAGATCTTGTGACATTTTTGGTCTGTTCTGGCCCTTTAAGTGTGAGAAGCGGTGCCTTGGACTCCCAGGTCGCTGGGTTGTGACGCTGTATGTGGGGGCGTGGTCAGAAGGGGGGGGAAATGGCGGCACCCTCTGCTGTTTCTCACAGCTGGGTGAGGATTAGTGTCTAAGTGTCTGAGTGCACCTGGGCCGGGCCACTCAGAGTCGCTGAGTTATGACGCTGTATGTGGAGGTGGGGTCAGAGCGGGGAAATGGCGGCGCCCTCCACTGCCGCTCGCCCGCGGGGACCCGCCGGGCCCCGGGCCAATCACCCACTCCCTCGCCTGTCCGCCTGCGCACAAATGCGCGACCACAGTCAACACGCAGCACCGCTCCCCCATTGTCTCCCCCACAGTCGCTCGCCTGGTGGCTCGCTCGGTCGCTCACTAGGTCCAACCCTGCGTCTGGATTCGGCACCTGAGTTCGGCTGACCGAGACCTCCTGTGCAATCCTGCTTCCCCAGCCGCTGGTTTCACCCCTTACCAGTCAGGCTGAGGAATTTGTTGTTAACGGACTTCCGAAAAGTTCAATTTTCCGTGTTCTGGCTGTGTTTTCTGTTGCTAATATTTAGTTGTCTCTAAACTTGGTTGTGTGAGAAGGCAGGGCACATCCACCTATGCCTCCATCTTGGCAGAAGTCCTTCTAATTTCTTGACTCTTGCATTAAAGAGGTTACTCAAGAGAATGTCCAAATGACTTGCAATGGGAATATGAAGGAGGGGTAGATTATTTCCAAATTGGAAAAGAGATGCAGGTGAAAAATAATATAATAGCAGAGAACATGATATTGAACACAGAATTTCAAAAGTCAAGGAAAAAGAGAGGATAGTGCCCTAAAAACAGAAAGCCACAGGGCAAATTAGGCAAATACAAGGTCTGTCTAAAAGGTACCCAGCCATTTAATATAAAAAATAGAGACATTTATTGAAGAAGATACGATACAAGAAACATTGTACTTAGCACAATGATGCCTCAGTCCCATTCAAACTAGGCACCTTGGGACCTCACACAGTTCTTCCAATTGCCATTAGCTGCCCCATCATATTTTCCTGAATCTCACTGATGGTCTGAAATTATTTCCCTTTCAAAGGTGGTTTTAGTTTTGGGAGGAGCCAGAAGTCACAGGGCTCCAGACCTGGGTTGTAGTGGGGCTAAGTAACCTGGATGATTTGATGTTTTTCAAAAAAAACAAAACAAAACTCTGCATGAGATGCATTACATGAGTGGGCACATTCTCCTGTGATAAAGCTACACTGGTAGTCTGGACCAGTTGTCCAAAGCTGGAGCCTTTTGAGTCACATGAATAGTTTCTGCAGATGAATGTTCAAGCTTAATGCAAAATTTGATGTAGATTCCTTTCTCTACTCATTCAGTCAGTTTGAATGCAGCAGCCACACAGTACATATGCTCACTCAACAGCATCTACTATCCCCACTGTGAAGTCATCATTGTTTTTTTTAAATATTTTATTTATTTATTTTTAGAGAGAGGGGAAGGGAAGGGAAGGAGAAAGAGCAGGAGAGAAACATCAATGTGTGGTTGTCTCTCATGTGTCCCCTGCTGTGGACCTGGCTTGCAACCCAGGCATGTGTCCTGACTGGGAATTAAACTGGCAACCATTTGCTTCACAGGTTCATGCTCAATCCACTGAGCTATACCAGCCAGGGCTGAAGTCGTCATTGTTTACACATGTGCATTCCAGTCCATTATCTTTGATTGCCAGGTTACGTTAATGTCATGCAAACCATTCTCATTATATTAACAATGACTGAACTTTTTCTGCACAGATAAAAAGTTCACCTCACATAGTAGAAGCTCAGGGAATATGTGAGTATAGTAAAGGAAGTATTGGGGAGCAGTGCAATGTAAGTCCAGATAGATGAACAGAGACAAAATGTTAGACAAAGGAGTTTAGAGTTTCTTCCTTAGTCAAGATCCATCACAATTTTTTAACAAAAAAGTATTATTATTATATCTGGATTTTAGAAAGTTATAACATATGTCAGGAGGAAGGATGGAGCAAAAAGAAGGGTATCTTTGAGTAAAGAGAGTGGTTCTGGTGAGAGAGAAGGAAGACTATGGCAAAGTAAAATAACTTAAAATAAGTCAACAAAGAAACGTTTCTTGTGGAGAAAAATAAGCATGTAAGATGGCTTCTAAGTTTTGAATTTTGAGTATTTCGCAATACGTAAGGCAAGACATATGGTTCGTTCCCCACTGGAGGGGAATGAACTCAACTTCTGGACTTTTTTTTCTATTATTCTCTATATAGAAAAAGAGGTCAAGTAATTTTCTCAAGTTTATGGTTAGTGTCAGAGCTGGAATACAGGTCCTGGACTGTCTGACTACCACACCAAATTGTTTCACTACTATGACTTTTGTTTCTGTGTCAAGAGCACCTAGCAAATATCCTAGCACAATGTAGGTACACAATAAAAAGAATGACAGCAAATCAAATGTCCTTACTTTATTACTCAATGCAGTCCTGCTAAACAGCTTGACAGAAAAAATTTTTTTCACATTGTTATTATTTTTATTTTAACAAGTCAACTATTTTAAGGAAGATTTTAAAAAGAAAATGATCTTTACATTTTTTGTAGTTACCATTACTAGTGTTCTATTGATGCAAATTCTGGCCAGCAGTGTCTTCAGTGTCGTGGATGAGATGAAACAAATTCACACGGACTACCGAAGTCCTGTGGATGAAAAGGGCACTATCTCAAAGGGAGAGTATCTTGGCCATTTTCTCAAGAGGAGAGCGCCTCTGTGTTGACAGGCTTTTATCAGCTTTCTAATAGCATACATCAAAGAAGGTTCTTTTTTTAAAAAAAAATTATTTAATTATTGTTCAAGTACAGTTTTCTGTTTTTTACTCCCATCCTAACCCACCCCCCAGTGCTCCCCACCTCCCTCCCATTTCCACCCCCCTTAGTTGTTGTCCATATGTAGAAAAATTATTAATAAAATCTGTGAATGATGCAAGTGGTGCTCCATTAGCTTCTCTGGCTATATATATATATATATATATATATATATATATATATATATATATAAAAGATACCCGAGTATATGCAATAAAACTTTAAATATAACCACAAAGTAGAAAGAACACTAGATAATAATTCACAACTCTAGGGTTTTAAGTCATATGCTGGTCCTTGAAGGAAACTCATGGCTCCCCTGAGCTTCAAATTCCTCACCTAGATGATTATCACAGTCTCTATAAGGTCTGGAGTCCGTAGATCTTAAATGATGATGTCTTCAACTATCTGGAATTTTTGTGGCACTCCACTGTGATGAGAAAGTCCCAAATATTCCTGTCTGGAATTTTGTTGAGATACTCATACATGCAAAGGGGTGTGTTGGGTCCTGTAGATAATTCTTGACTTTCACCATATTGGAGCTATTCAACTCCAATTTCATGGACAACATTATACCCACACAGTGTTCAGAATGATACAAGACCAGTCTGCAAGTCGCTCTTTCAAAGGGATGGAATTATACTCACTATGTGAGAAGCAGTTTGCAGCACTGCCATGACGCAAAGAGACATAAACATTTCACACGTGACGCTGGGAACCAGGATAAAGAAGAAACAAGTTTTTTGTCAGGCCCAAGTTACATGAATTAAGTCAGTGATTTTTCTACCTCTGTGCTGTAAGAATTTTTAAAACCTGCAACACCTGACTATTTGCCCAAGGGCAATGACCTCTTTTCCTTAGCTTGCCAAATAAAAAAAATGACAATGGCCCGCACACTAGCCATCAGGCATGAGTGAATCAAAGTTATACCTATTATTTTGTCAGATAGGCAAAAATACATTTTTTGGTGTGCCACAGAATTTTAGTAATTAGTTTATGTGTGCTGTGAGATGAAAAGGTTGAAATTGCTGATTTGAAATATTATGGCATAAAATTATTTCAATCTCTCTATAAGTAAAGCTAATAACAACAGCAGTAGCAAATATTAAGATATTCAATTAATTTGAACACTCTCCACTCAAATGCTCTAGTTAATCAAGGTCTTTTGGGATTTTCTTAAATGGCTTATTTTTATAATGAACTTAATTTGCAGATATGAGAGACACTCATGGTGCAATGTGTCAATTCTAGTTTTCCAAATAGCCAATCAGCAGAAAGTATATTCCTTAAACATAACAGACTAATGGCATTGTAATCATACATAAAGGGCACTAACAACTACACAGAGTAATATCTTTAGTAACCCATTAGGGAGTCAAATGATAGTTTGCATCTTTATTTAAATGGAAAAAGAGCCTGTTTTATATCTATCTATAACAGTGTCAGTATGAAATGATCCAAAAGTACAATAATTTGAGAAGGTTTAATAAATCATGGTATATCACACCCTATGACTTTATGTTATGGAATAATTACAAATAACAAATAATTACAAATAATTATTAAATAACCATTATAATTTGGAAGAAGGTGTTTATGCACAAAATTAACTAAAAATAAAACATAAAACTATAAACAAGGAAACAAAGTTTGAGTCTGGTGCCTTAGACAAAATGGCCATCATAAACAAAGCAACAAACAACAAATGTTAGAGAGGTTGTGGAGAAAAGGGAACCCTAGTGCACTGTTGGTGGGAATGCAGACTGGTACAACCACTATGAAAAAAAGTACAAAATTCCCTCAGAAACCTAAAAATGGAACTGCCTTTTGATCCAGCAATTCCACTACTAGGATTATATCCTAAGAACCCTGAAACACCAATACAAAGGAACCTATGTACCCCAATGTTATAGCAGCACAATTTACAATAGCCAAGTGTTGGAAGCAACCTAGGTGCCCATCAGTAAATGAATGGATCAAAAAACTATGTTACATTTACACAATGGAATTCTATACAGCAGAAAGAAAGAAGTAACTCCTACCCTTTGGAACAGCATGGATGGAACTGGAAAGCATTATGCTAAGTGAAATAAGCCAGGCAATGAAAGACAACTAACATATGATCTCACCATTAATAGGAACCTAATTAACTTAACAAACAAGTAAGCAACATATAGCCAAACACATTGAAATTGAGAACAGGCTGACAGTGATCAGAAGGGATAGGGGAGGGGATAATGGGGGGAAAAGGTGAAGGGTTTACAGAAACAATTATATGGACAATAACAAAGGGAGGTTAGAAATGGGGGAAGGAGATGGGAGGGTTGGGGTAGGGCAGAGGAAAAAGGCAGAAAACTGTACTTGAACAATAATAAAAAAACTATAAAATAGTAGAATTATTCTATAAATACCTTCGTAAAATTCATATGTACCATACATAAAATACATAAGGACAAGAAGGGAGCACAATAATATAAAAATAATTGATACCGTAGGATGCTTTCATATTTCTTTGTTTAAAAAAGTTGTCTTCCTTGGTATTGTAATGCAGTCTGTGCAATACATTGTATAGGAGGGATGAAATGGAAAATCAACCACTTGCAAAAACTTAAATACACTAAAAGAATCCAACTTGAGTTCAGAACTATGGTTTGGGGCAATAAATGGACACAGTTAAAATTGTGTAAGCTTTGAAGCTTCACCGCCTCATGCATTGGAAAGCCCAATGTCAAAACCAGACATGATGCCAACAAAATAGCCAGTAATTGACAAAAACTGTGTCATACTCTCTTTCTTCCCTAAAAATAACAAAAATGGCAAAGAAAACTGTAATGCAAAATATATCTGTCATTTGTTGAACTTCCATATTTTTCTTATAAAGTTTTTCTAGAATAAGCATGGGGTTACTTAAGGAGAGATGTCCTTTCTGCCGGCGGGGCTGCATCCTGTACAGCAGGAACTGCCAACCTCCTTATTATTTTTGATGGATTACTCAGAACAAGCAGAGAATTGCCTAATAACTAAGGGAACTGCAGGTATGGAGTCAGCCCTCTAGGTCTTTTCAGCTTAACAAATAGTCCTAAAAGAAAATAATAGGAAGAATGTGAAGAAAATGTACTCAGTATTTTGTCTTTCCTTTTACTTATAGGACTTTTATGAGCTGGTGTTTCTTTTTACAGAGTTCCTTTCATTTTATAATGTGAGACTTGGGTGACCCTCAAAACGATTAAAATCTCTTGTAGAGATCCCTAGCTTATGTCTGTCCCACTAGGAAGCATTGCTTTGATACTCTAGAAATAGCTTTTCTCGTTTCTATACAAAGGTGTTTGCTCTAGCCAGAGTGGCTGAAGTTCAAGCTTTGTTCTAATGGCTCTCCATGGGCAGGCCCTGTTGTGGAGTCTTTGCTTTCCTCTTTAAGCCTATCTGAATAGGAAGATCACTGCCACTTAAAATATTTTAGGTTAAAAGATAGACTGGATCTTGTTAGAAAAACCTGTGTTATTCTTTATTTGACCATTATTTTATTTGCTTTATAGAAAGAGAAGTTAGCAATCTTCCATTAAAAGGCTGCTAACTCGGCTTGATTTCAGAAATGATGAAGTGGGGCTGCCAGAAGGAGGCTGGTCTGTCTGGGGCAGCTGAGAGTTACTATGCAACCAGCCCAGCTCCTACACAAAATGGTGCCTTTTCCACTTTGCTCACATAGGATGCAATGCAGATGAAAGACATTTTGTATTTAATACTTGTTAAAAAGTATCCTAGTACTCTCTTCACTTTAAGTGACCAAGAGCCATGATTGTTAGAGTTTTTATAAATTGGATTTGAAAAGTATAGCCCACATGTGAAGAATTTTGTTATAGAACCTTAGGACTTAGCTGGGCATCAGTGGCCATCTTCTTCCATTGACCACTAAGTGGAAGGCTTTCCTCTTGTGGAATTTCTGTCAATTAACCTTCTCACTTCTGCTCATTACCTTTGGTGATGGGTGGTTTATTGCTTTATAACTTGCCCACCTTGGAACAGCTCTGACTGTTAAGTCCTTTCCCTTTTCCCACATTAGTTTAATGACACAAGAAATGCAGACTTGTGGATAAATATTAGAAAACATAGATAAATCAAAAGAAAAACATAATTATCATTTTCAACTCAGTTTTATCACATTTTTATTGTGCAGATATGCACATTTTCTTTTTTATTAAAATAGTATCATAACAAAAACTGCTCTGGATCCTCTGGCAAAGATGGAGGTGTAGGTAGGTACACTTTGCCTCCTCACACAATCATAAGAGCAACAACAAATTTAAAAACAAAAAACAGCCAGAACTGACAGAACATCAAACTTTATAGAAGTCTGACAACCAAAAAGTTAAAGAAGAAACATTCATCCAGACTGGTATCAAGGGCAGAGATGGGCAACCAGGGCAGAGAGGATTCTCGGCAAGGCAGCAGAGAGGGTGGCCCCACAATTGCATGTGGATAAACAGGGAAGAACAACTGGGGAGCAAGACAGACCGTGCAACCCAGGGTTCCAGTGTGGGGAAATAAAGCCTCAAAACATATGGCTGAAAAAACCTGTGGGTGTTGCAGCAGTGTGAGAAACTCCCAACCTCACAGGAGAGTTCATTGGAGAGACCCAGAGAGTCTTACAACATACACAAAACCACTCACTAGGGAATTAGCACCAGAAGAGACCAATTTACTTGTGGGTAGTGGGGAAGTGATTGAAAGCCAGCAGAGAGCCAAACAAATGGCATTGTTCCCTCTCTGACCCCTCCCCTACATACAGTGTCACAACACAGCTTCATGAATTGCCCCACCCAGGCAAATACCTAGAGCTCCACCCCTTACTACATAACAGGCACACCAAGACAAAAATATGGCCCAAATGAAAGAACAAATCAAAGCTCCAGAAAAAGTACAACTAATTGATGAAAAGATAGCCAACCTATCACATGCAGAGTTCAAAACACAGGATGCTCACAGAAATGGATGAGTATGGTTGCAAAATAGAGGAAAACATGAAAGCTATGAAAAGTGAAATAAAGGAAAATGCACAGGGAACCAACAGTGACGGGAAGGAAACCAGGACTCGAATCAACAATTTGGAGCAGAAAAAATAAATACACATTCAACCAGAACAGAATGAAGAAACAAGAATTCAAAAGAAATGAAGAGAGGCTTAGGAACCTCCAAGACAACTTTAAATGTTCCAAAATCCAAATCATAAGGGTGCCAGAAGGAGAAGACAAAGAGCAAGAACTTGAAATATAATGAAGAAATGGAAATATAATCGAATACAATATAATTGAAATATATAGAGAAGGAGAACTTCTCTAATCTGGCAAAGGAAATAGACTTCCAGGAAGTTCAGGAAGCTCAGAGAGTCCCACAGAAGTTGGACCCAAGGAAGTACACACCAAGGCACATCATAATTACATTACACAAGTTTAAAGATAAAGAGAGAATATTAAAAGCAGCAAAAGAAAGAGAGGCAGTTACCTATAAAGAGTTCCCATAAGACCATCAGCTGATTTCTCCAAAGAAACCCTGCAGGAAAGAAGGGGCTGGAAAGAAGTATTTGGAGTCATGAAAGGCAAGGACTTACATCTAAGATTACTATATCTAGCAACACTATCATTTAGAATGGAATGGCAGATAAAGTGCTTCCCAGAAAAGGTCCAGTTAAAGGAGCTCATCATCACCAAGCCCTTATTATATGAAATGTTAAAGGGACTTATCTAAGAAAAATAAGGTGATCAAAAATAAGAACAGTAAAGTAATAATAAACTCACAACTATCAAAAACTGAACCTAAAAAAACAAAAACAAAAACAAACTAATGAAACAGCTAGAACGGGAATAGATTCACAGAAATGGAGAGCACATGAAAGGTTATCAGCAGAGGGGGGAAGGGAGAGAATGAGGGAAAAGATGCAGGGAATAAGAAGCATAAATGGTAGGTAGAAAGTAGACAGGGGAAGGTTAAGAACAGTATGGGGAATGGAGAAGCCAAATAACTTATATGTACAACCCATGGACATGAACTGAGGAAGTGGGGAGTGTGGGTGTGGGCGCTACAGGGCAGAAGGGAATGAAGTGGGGGAATAGTACAACTGTAGCAGCATAATCAATAAAATATATTTGAAAGGAAAAAAAGACTGTTATTGGAACTGGGTTTTTGTTTAAATATAGAGTAGATTATGATTATGTAGTTATGTTATCTTTTTTAGAAAGTTCTTTCACATATCATGTTTTAGTCTACCCCTTAAAATAACTTCTACTCATTAGTCTAAGATGTTTTCTGGACCAATATGAAATAACCTACTCCTCCTCTAAAAAATTAATTCCAAGTATTGGTGCAAAATCTTAGGAATTTTGTTCAGGAATCCTGGTATAAATAGTAAATTATATAACCAGTTAGCTAATTGGAGGTTTGATTGAGTGTGCTTATGTGTATGAGTATGGGTTTTTTGTTGTTGTTATTTTTAAGAATTAACCCTGCATTGCACAGGACAACACTACATCCTACTACATCTTAATTAAAAGGTACAGAAATTGTCAAACATTTTTTTCTTTCAGTAAAATGTCCCTATTTATCTATTCCTGACCTAAAAGTAGCTTTCCTCTTCAGCAGAGGTTATGATACTAACCTCACTGGACAAGGTAAGCCTCAAATGAGCTCTTTGAATGAAAATCTTTCATGCAACAGAGAGGTATGAGTTGATTATGGGAGGACAGCCTCTCAAACATTTACAACCTCTGTGTTTCCATCAATTCAACAGAAATGTCCTAAGATTGTCAGAAACTCTGCAGCAATGAAGTGTAAACTGCACTTTTTAATTAAATGAAATTGGGTGCTAGTTTAAAGATATGGAGGATGTGCAAAAAGAAAATTCTCAAAAGAGCATAATTTTTTACAGGAGAAGGGTGTATCAGATTTGATTCTTGCAACCCAGATGTTCTCAGGAAGAGTAAATGGAAGGTATTTCTCATGCAAGATAAAGGAAATGTGGCCAATGCCCACCGTGTAAAAATGGGCTGGAGCCATTTCTGCATTTTGAATATCCTGGCATTCTGAGCTTGGCCATTCAGATCTCCCTGGATAATGTGTAGTCATCCTGTTCAGTGACCTGGAATGGCTCCAAAAGAGCTTCAGAGACATGCTTGGGTTTATTCCATCTCCAATGTTTCCCAGCCCCATCCCATTTTGCTTTGAATTTTCCTAACGTGGGAATTCATAATAAGTAGGGATATGCAATGTCAATCTTCAGGATGACATGGAATCTCAGTGGCTGAGGCCCGGAAAGAACTTACCCTTGAGGCACATACACATTTAGCAAGGGCGAAAAAATTATTGACAATATATCCTTAAAGCACAAACACCTTTAGCAAAGGTCAAAAATGATTGACAACATATCAACAACATATTTCCCACACCACTGACAGTGAATTTCCACTCTAGCATCAGCGAATTCAAGAGAGTTTCACAGCAAGGTCAATCCAATTAAATCAACTATAGAAAACACCTTTAGAAAAGTAATACCTCAAAAAGTGCAGAGTCCTGCATTTTAATCATCATAATAGGTATTTGTGGTTCACAATATTTGGATAGATGAAGCAACCTATTTATTTCTTTAAAACAAGTTATGCCTGGTTCCCAGTTGCCATTCACCAAGTCCAGTAAGATGTCCAATAGCAGTCCTTATCAGATCATAAAGAACACAGAGATTTTTAAATATGACATCAATAAAATAAAAAGGAGTCTGGCTCAGAAAAACAACAGGGTTGTCCCTCCCAAGTGTCAACCCACTGACCACAGGAAGACCATTTGGGATCCTTGCTTCTGTTCTCCAAAGCCACAGTGATAACGTCCAGCCTTTAAAGACATCTACACTCACACTCTCTTTTCTCCTCAGGTCCTGCCATCTCCAGAGAGCTTGTGGGCTGGAATTAAGGTGTTTTGTGTGCTCCAAAGTATCTTCTTACCATCCTAAAGATGAGAAAGCCATATTCTCTGTCTCAGATAATTCAGCTGATCTTATAAAGCAAACCAAAATTCTATCTTTAAACAGAGTATATTCAAAACTAAAGGCTGCTGCCTTTATAATATGAAATACTTTTGTATAAAATTGAATCCTTCACACCAATGACCTGTAAGAAGAAAGTCCTGTTGTATGTGGGAATGTGCAAGTTAGGAGGAGGAACATTAGGACTGCAGGGGCTGGAGGACACCGCACAAAATGTCGCCTGAAGTCCTTTCAAAAACTAGAAATAACAGTGTGTGGTAATCTAGATGGTTTTCAAGAGCTTCCAAACTGTTCTTTGTTCTTCTAATTACCAACCTTACACTACCAGTACTTACATAATTAATCCGTCTGTTACTACAGTATATTTTTTGAAATAAAATGTTAGTTTTATCGATACATTGTTCACAAACTTTTAGTGACTCCTATGGCCAACTGAATTCAGTGCAAATTTCTGAGCTCTGTGATTAAGAATTTCTGTCTTTCTCTCACTGGGTGCATGTGTATGTGATACATGTATATATTTGATATTTGACATCTCACCTTTGCATGTGTGTACACATATGCACATATGTGTGCAATACTCTACATGACCGAGACATCATGCAATGAAGTCTGAAGGTTAAGACTATTTACATAAGAAGAGATCTCTTCAAAGTCCTAGGAGTACTGTGTAAAAAAATCATGATGTACCAGATATGAATCCTAATACAAGCAGCTTAAAGTCACTGTGGTTGAGGGAACAGGCTGCCATAACCAGAGGAGAAATTGACTCACTTCGGCTTCTTAGCTTTTAATCATCGACATCTCAAATGCTATTTATTTCTTTAAAACGGGCACCGATCCTCATGACCCACTGTCATATTCCCTTACTCTGCTAGGAGTCAGGAAGGCAAACAGCTGTGATTTGTGCTGGCTCTTTAGGCGGAGTCAGAATTGGGAGATGGAATGCCAGCTAAAGCCTAGCTCAGTGCCCACAGCTCTAAGCCTCAAATTACATATACAATTTTTTAGAAGAGGGATGCTCGTCTTTGAATTTGAATTCATAAAAGCTAAATTTTTTAATCATTTTTAATTTCAAAAATTGACTTACCACTCTAAATTTGTATGTGTTTGGTTTATCTTACATTTTATGCTGTCTGTGTTTTTGCTGTGCTGTCTCTGTCTTGCTCTACTTCTGTCCTCCAGATGTAGCTGCCTGCAGCAAATGTGTGTAGAAACATATGCTCACAGACAGAGCCAGCATGAAGCTTCACACAAAGTAGTTGGAGAATGAAGAGGCAACTCATATTGATTTTCTCAGTGTCTCTTGTCCAGATTCTGTTTCAGCATGGTGTTATTGCCTGGGAGGGGAGAGGTTTGCTGAACAAAGAATTCTGAAATTAATTTTTTTAAATTTTCTTTCTCTTTCTTTTCTATAGGGGTTAACCAAACCATAAATCAATTAATTAAGAGGGCACAGTTAAATAAATCTGTGAATGCCAACCATCTTATTAATATTTCTGCCATAAAATTATCAAACTAATAAAAGAAACAAACCCACTTCCTGAGCTGAGATGGAAGGAAAAGACAAGAGGAATGTTGTCATATAATCAATGAAGCAATAGTCTTGATCTAAAACTGGACACCTAAAGCCAAATACATTACGTGGAAGAAGGTGCTGTGGATGAGAATTGTTTAATTCTAGGACAGAAGCATATTGGTGTGAACCATCCAAGGCCAGCACAAATGTCTTTACTGTCAGCCCAGTTCTCTAAGAGTGAGAGCTGCATTTTCCGAGAGTAGACAGGCAATCGTCTGCTCACACCCACATTACTATGGCTGAAGTGAACCTCCTGGCTTGCATATTTCATGGATCTGACAAAGTAATTATATCTTCTTTCCTCTGTCTACTTCCTGCTTCCTGCCAGAATGCAGCTAGCCTTAAAGGAGGGATGGACCAACATGTACTGTGCGCCCGCACTCTGTGACAGGCACTCGTCCAGGGTTCTTCTTGAATACAATGTCAGTGTGCTGTGAGAGACCCCGGGCTCAGAAAGATGTCACCATGTGGCAGGTTGACTGGAACAGCTGCTACCAAACTAAAGTGTGGCCTGGAGGTGTGAGGCAGGACACCCAGTAACCTGCCACACCAGCTGTGCATCTAGTCCACCTCTTGTGCTCATCCCATACATCATGCATGATGCTCACACAGAGCAGCTCTTCCTACATCACCCTGATGGCAGAAAACTCTTCTAAGACAGCCACTTATCCAAGTCAAACCACCCAAATGTCAGAATGTCAAACTCTGTAAAAGGGAGTGGTTTCCAAGAGTCATTCCATACCAGCAACATCAGCACCACCTGGGAATTTGCTAGAAATGCAAACTCTTAGGCCCCATCTGAATCAGAAGCTTTAGGAGTATAGTCCAGAAATCTGGGCTTAACAAGCTGTCCAGGGGATTCTGATGCTCAAGGGTAAGGACTACGGATATCAGCCTCAGGTTTCCACTTGGCCCCACATTCAAACATAGCAACTTAGAAATTTTTTTAAGATTTGAATTTTTTAATAAAAAGAAAAAGAAAAAAGAGACGGAGAAACTGATTCATTGGACAATGAAAAACATATATGTATTTAATATATACTGCAAGAGAGGTTCTTTATCTGGGAGATCACAGACCTCCCCTGCCACCAGAGGTTTATGGAGAGAATTTAGAGGATTCAGGATCATGCATGGGGGAAAAATACATCTTCATTTTTAGTAAACTCTTCTGCATTTTAATGTTTTGTTCGATCATGAATGTAGATTGATAAACCAGAGTAGTATTGGCAGCACTTGTGACTTCAGCCCAGTGAAATCACAGCGATGTGCAGATCACCTCAGAGGTGTTGCAAATATCTACAATATGACTTCCGTTCACCATCACTTTATCTTGTTACTTGATGTGTTAATAAAGAAACCAAAGGAAAACCATTTCCTTACTCACAAAACTTCTGACACTAACATGTAGGACTTTTCTTCACACCAGCAACCAATTCTCCAATCCCCTGAACATCGCCTGGGTCCCCTACAACTTAATTCAATTCAGACACCATTTGGAGCTAGCCCAGACCCCACATGTTAAGGGATCAGCCCCACCACACTCCCCCCACTTCGGATGTCCACTGCAGTCCCAGATTGCCTGCCACCTGTGCTTCTCATCAACCAACTGTAGATTGGAGGTTCCCACAGCACCCTCCCAGGTTCAGTGAATTGATAGAATGGCTCACAGAACTCAGGGGAACACTTACACTTACTGGTTTATTATAAAGGACATGATAAAGGATACAGATGAAGAGGAACATGAGGTGAGATTTGGAAGGGTCTTAAGCTCAAGAACTCCTGTCTCTGTGGGATTGAAGGTCACCATCCACTCTGCACATGAATGTGTTCACCAACTCAGATACTCTTCCAACCCCCATAGTGTAGGGATTATTTTTCATGGACGCTTCATCACATAGGAGTGATTGATCATTAACTCAACCACCAGACTCTCCTCCTGGAGAATGGGGAATGGGGGCTGAAAGTTCTAGGCTTCTAGACATAGTCTGGTCTTTCTGGTGACCATCCTCCATCCTGAACCCATCCACGAGCCCACCAAGAGTTGTCTCATTGGAACACAAAATGCTCCTATCACCCAGGAAACATCAAGGGGTTCAGGAACCCTAGGTCAAGAACTTGGGGCAAAAACCCCACAAATATTAGAACAAAAATGCTCCTAGGACTCCTATGACTCAGGAAATTACAAGAGTTTTTAAGATTTGGGGGAAGGCAGAGAAAGGAAGAGAAACATCAATATGGGAATTGCACACCCCAACAGCACACCCCCAACCAGTGATAATGCCCAACCCACTGAGCAACACCAGTCAGGACAGGAAATTACAAGGGTTTTAGAAGCTCTGTGCCAAGAACTTGGGCCAGTGACCAACTACCTATTTCTTATTATGTCACAGAAGCACATGTATAAGAAACAGAGAGGAGAGAGGAAGGAGAAGAGGAGACAAATGACAGTGCAGGGCCAGATTGCACCAAGTTGTCTCTCAAAAGAGTCAGAGAAGGAGGAAAATGAGGAGGAGAGGGAGGAGGAGAAAAAAGACTCAGTTTAAAGCAAGGAAGTGTTAAACATGGACACATATATTTCAAGTTGACAATCATGCATCGAGCACCTGCTATGTTCAAGCAACATTAAGGAGAAAAAGGTAAAATATAGCCCTGTTCTCCAGAAGCTCACTTGAAGCTCATCTAATTGCAACAGCATTTGCCATTAAGCAAATATCAATCAATTATCTATATACAAACACTGCCAATGGTTATTAAATTAAAGGTGGGATCTCAGGACTATATAATAAAGTCCATCAAACTGGCTATGAAACAATTCAAAATTATGAGGGGTATATGACAATTCAGGGCAATTTACAATTAGTTCCTAAAGGGTGTGCAGACTAGAGGTATTACAGGACTCTGAGGGGAGGGGCAGTTTAAGCATTCCCCATCTGGAGAACTCAGAGGGGGTGGGACATCGAGTTTGAAAAAGAGCAACTAGATTAACCCAGTGTGGCTAAAACAGAAGATACATATGTGTACATGGGAGAGACTAGAAGGTTAATCTAGAGCCAAATTTCATAAGGTTCTAAATGCCAGGCAAGTCTAAAATTCTATTAGCCACCCAGATCATTTTAGATATATGAGTAATGAGTGCTTCTTTTCATATCAGGCTGCTAGCCACACAGAATCAAAATCCCATAAAGGTGTTTTTAATCCCCATGCTTTATAAGTAATTAATGTACTTTTTAAAAAGTGCTACCAACAGTAGTGACTATCAGTGTTACTCTCTTTTTTTCTTTTTCCTTCTCCCCCTCCCCCCCCCCCCCATTATCTGACTATCTGTGGAATGTCTAGATGACTTGTCTATTTAGATGCAAAGCAATTCCTCTGGCAGCCCTAAACCTAGGATGCCCTCTGGAGGTTGAATGAAATACATTCCCAAAACAGTGTGGGCTGCACAGAGGAACCCTGGGGGAGCTTCCAGAACTTGGCTGCTGGGCCCCACCCTTAAAGATTGAGATTTAATTAATCAGCAGCATGGCCTAGGCATCAGAGATTTTAAATCATTGCCCAGATTTGTAATATTTGAAATCGGGTAACTTTAGCCCTTCAAATTTGTTATTAATCAAATTTGTTTTGCCTGCCTTAGGTCTTTTGTAGTTATTTTCATGTGAATTTTGGAATCAGCTTATCAATTTTTTCAGCCCAAAAAATGCCTGCTGGGATTTGACTCATGCATTGAAGCTGTACATCAATATAAGAAGAATTAACATTTTAACCGTATTCAGCCTTCTGACGCATGAACACAATGTGTCTCACCTTTTATGTAGACCTTCTTTAATTTCCCTACGAAGCAATGCTTCATAAATTTCAGCACACAGGTCTTGGAAGAACTGCATCTCTCTCACACATAGCTGGTGCAGGTGTAAAAGGTTACAACCACTTTGGAAAAGCTTGGCAATTTCCTAAAAAGTTAAACATATGTCCACACAAAAACTTGTTCATGGATGTTCTTTTATTTGTAGGTGCTTCGATTGTTCAATTGCACCTTTACTGCTTTTCTTCCTTTCACCGTCACCTCCCAAATAAGCCACTCTTGTGAAAACTCTTGACTTGAGGACTGCTTAGGAGGGATTCCCATTTAATAGAAACACTGGTTAAAATAATAATGATGTACAAAAAAAGTTGTCATCATTTATTATTCAAAAAGAGGTTATCTTGTTTTTTCAATATAACTGAATGTATAGTGGGATAAATGGTGAGAACTTATATGTTGAGATGTTTGCTTGTGCCAAGCTGCAGAAGAAAAAGCAAAAGTAGTATTTCTTCCTAACGAAGGAGAAGCACTTGTGGATTCCAGAAGAAAAGGGAGAGGTGATAGAAGAAACAAGAGCAAAGGGAGGATGGAGAGAAAAGAGCCAGAACGGTGCAAGCTGGCTGGATCGGGTGAGAAGAGGACAAAGGTAATGCTGCAGTTCCATTGCCAAGTTGTTTCTACGTCCTCCTCTGAACTCCCCTAGTGTTCTGTCAATGCACGGTGCTCACCAGCACTTTGAGAGGCTGTACTTCTGGTAAAATGCAAAGAAGGTTTCGAGTTTTACATATCCTGGGACAGAACAGATGTAGAGGTACAGAAAGTAGGGAAACCGGAGCCTGGAGGCAGGCATGGAAGCCATGAATGGAAGTCTCCAGAAATTCTTAGTCGGCCTTTTAGAATGGGCCTTGGACACCCACCAGCTGTGACATTATTGATGGTCAAGCCAGTTTACCTGGGTCTCTGAAAGGCAGGGTGGAAGGTGTGCATGAAAGAATGTCCAGCCCACAAAAGTTTTAGAAGAATTAATTTGAGCCCAAATTTTGAGGACACGCCTCAAAGAAAACTCTCCACAGGTTGAGAAAATGCTCCAGAGAGCAGCAGTTTTGCTGTGTCATTTATTCATTTAGAGTCAAAGGATAAAATGTTTTTAAAAAGGGGGGGGTTTACATGAAATTCATTAAGAATAAAAGAGCCCTGGCTGGGATGGCTAAGTAGATTGAGCACCAGCCTGTGAACCAAAGGGTCGCTGGTTTAATTCCCAGTCAGGGCACAAGCCTGGGCTGCAAGCCAGGTCCCTGGTAGAGGGTGCATATGAGGCAACCACACATTGATGTTTCTCTCCCTCTCTTTCTTCCTTCCTTCCTTCCCCTCTCTCTAAAAATAAATAAATAAAATCTCTTTTTTAAAAAAGAAGAAGAAAGGAGACAGCAAACTGGGGAAATCTCTGGGATCGGATAAAAAGCAAAAAGGAGAAACACATACTTCTACATCAGTGCATATAGGATAGCTAACAATCAACACAGCACACAGAGGTGGTCTTCAGGGAACAAGACAACGATGAGGGGTTCTGTGGTCTCCTGCTCTGGTGGAAGATTGTGCTCTGGGGGGTCTAAAAAAGAAGATTGACTTGACACTTTCAAGGTGCGTTATCCTAGATGCATAAAAACAATGGACAGGGCCCACTGATGGTAAAGTTTGCTTGGGAAGCTGTAGACCTTCCACATGACTACCCACCATGGCCTGCCCAGTTAGAAATTTATGATCAATTTAAAATAATCATATTGCGTGATTATTTTTGGCCCCTGAGCTTGTCAGCCCTGCTATATTGGCCCCCCTAAGCTTATTGGGTTTACTAGAGAGTCCCTTTTTATTCACAAAGGAACTGTGATAAGTGAGTTACCCTAGGAAATTAAACTTTTTCGCCCCGGTGCATGTGAGGGCTGTATGAGGTTCCTCTTTGGCAAATGGAGAAATGGCTGCCACCTCTCCTCATCTGGCAATGTGCAGAAGGAGAATGAGGGTGAGTCATCCAGAGTAAGGCTGGGGGGTAGCAAATTAGCACAAGGCACAGGGGTTTCCTTGAGAAGGGTGGGGAAATAAAAATTAGGAGGAAAGAAAAAGTGAGCCAGAATCAGCACAAAAAGAGGATTCAGATTCAGAAGAGGGAACAAAGAAGAAAAGGCAGAAGAGAAAGTGGCTCTGCTCAAGAACTGAATGAAGTTCAGTACCTCAGCATCCTCGCATTTCATGATCTCAGTCATTGTAAGTTAAGGGGATGAATGATCTCCAAGAGCACAGACATCAACACACCGAGCGGAAATGTCAGTGTTTGAAAGCATTGTTCGTGGGACTGGCTGACCAGGAAAGGAAATCTTGCAAAGTTTAGCCCTCGATAATCATAATAACATTCCAAGAGATGGGCTTGATGCTTTTGGAATGATGTGGTTCCTCAGAACAGATTTCCAAAAGAACAAACTACATGACCATATAATGTATAATTTTTTATGATACAGGAGAATTGGCATTTCTATGTGTACCATCAGCTACATGATTGTGGAGCATTACACAGAGAACAACCTGTGAGAATATGGTGAGAGAAATTGAGTGGACAATGGAGGATAAATGGTGGGCAAGGAGTCAGAGCCAAGTCTCACAGTAACTTGAGGGTCACAGAAAGGACTTGTTCTCTTTACGTTAAGAACAACCACAATAGTGGAAAGAGTTTCCTTCCAGGAAAAGCCTGATCTCATTTAGCAGCTGGGAATACAAGGGTGCGCTCCAGCCTCAATGTTGGGTGCAGAGGAGTCAGCATTCAGTGCCACTAAACCATGCTTGTTTCATGTGGGCAGCTTTGGGAACATCCTCCTCTTGGTTGTCCTTCTTTCCCTCCGTAAGTATGATCACAAATTCCTCTAGAGCTTTACTGAGACTTGGAGACGGTCTTTCTCTCTCTATCATCTCCTTTTCCACCATCAACTCCTGTACCAAAATCTGGACTCATTCAATTGATGGGACAAGTCATTTTGCTGCAGAAACTGAGGCCTCAGTATTTCAGTCAGGGAAGGGGAATGTGTAATATGTATTAGTGACACCATCTGCTGGTCAAATTTGGTATTGAACTGCAAGCTCAAAAACAACAGTTCTCAAGCTTTTTGTTCAGAGGACCACTTTACACTCTTAAAAATGATTGAGCAACCCCAAAGAATTATTGTGCAAGTGGCCCATATAAATCAATGTGTATAGTATTATAGATTGAAACAAAAAATAATATCTATTTATGTAAAAATACCAGTAATAAAACCATTACATATTAACCTAAATAATATATTTTATGAAAAGTCAAATTGTTACCGAACAAGAGAAGGTCCGAGGGAGGGGCAATACAATGTTTGGCCCACCTAGGGATGCTATACAACAGGGGCCCCTCCCAAAAACAGAATACTAAAATCTACTGGGCCCTTCTGTCCGCCACCAATTGGAAAGACATCTCTTAATGCCAGAGATTTGTGAAAAGGAAACAAAATGTTTATTTAATGCTATTCAGGCCTAATGCCACCACTAAAATATCAAAGTCCTTTAGGGTATACACCTACACCCACACAGCGCTCCTTTCTCCCACTGTCCCAACTCCGGGTACCGTAAATCAGGAAAAGAGCACACGTCCCTTTTTCAGGCCGCTGGTGCCATCAGCTGTGTCACTGTGCAGGATCTCGAGTTAATCCAAAGTACCGTGGTACCCTCTCATGGAACTTTGTACCCAGTTCCAGTCAAAGTCTCTCTTGCTTTTCAGGCCCCGCGGCCAAAGGGGGCACCCCAAAGCCGCGTGGGCCTCTTCTACCAAAGCTGCAGGAGTCTGCACTCCACCAAAAGCATGTGGCTGTCTTCTTCACCTGGCTGCAGGGATCTCCACTCTGTCCCGGAGCCAGTCTTTTCCAAGCTCCCACACACCGGCCCTTCCACTCAGGGGCGCAGCCCTTAGTTACATCCTGAGTCCCCCTAGTTCCATCCTCAGTCCGGAGAGCAGCCCTTAGTTCCCATCTTGAGTCCCCTAGTTCCATCCTCAGTCCCCGCTAGTCCCTTCTTCCTGGCTCCAAACTTGGCCACTGCTATTTAACATATCTATGAAACCAGTTAAAGGTTATAGATATGTTAAATAACCATTCCTCCAGAGGTTAGCTCCAAAACTGTTGCTATGCAAAATAGCTCTCAATGGCCCTGGCTCTATTCATCCCTTCCCCCTGGGGGGGAGGCGGTGAGGACATCTTAATATGTCTCTCCAATATTTCTATACACTTTGAACTCTGGACACCTTTCTAAATCTTTTTTTTTGGGGCCCCCCCCGGCTGCACCCTGTATCAAAATTGCTTTCCAAACAAAAAAGTAATGAGAATATTTGCATTGTTTTAAATTTTCGCATATCTAATATGAAGCTTAATAAAATGTATATGTATTCTTTTGTTTGTTTCTATATTCGACCTATTTAAATTCATTGGTTTGGTTGAAGAAAATTCGGCCTCACAGATTATAGACTTTTCAAATAATTGTGGATATTGTTGTTGATACTACATCAAACCTTGAAAAATGATATTTTCTTGAAGTTTAGTTGGTCTGTGAAACCTGTAATCA